>NC_134700.1:271556588-271774088 GCF_043290135.1 Rhipicephalus microplus
TCCCGTTTTTCCCGATAAAGGAGGAGCTCCTGTTTTCTTTTTTATCAAATAAGATAGTCCGTAAGCGCTCGTGTTTCTCAGAGATATTATCGTTTCGGTACTAGGACCTTGGGAAGATACTAGGACCTTGGGCATCTGCCTCACTTGCGCAGAAAGCGACTAAAGCACTGCTACTTTACTTAAAGTCAACAAACCTGAGCAACCGCCTGTAGACTGTGTGTGCTCCCCGAGTGTGCTCGTGATTGTGTGTACCTTCTCATCTCTCTGCAACCTCTTTTTTCCCCTTCATCCCTTCCCCAGTGCAGGGTAGCAAACCGGATGTGCGTCTGGTTAACCTCCCTGCCTTTGTTTGCATGTTTATCTCTCTCTCTTTCTTGTAGTTTCGGTAACGATTGTATCCCCCCCCCCCCCTTATGGGCGGGTTAGCGAACCTCCCTCGCTAATGTACGTGTTCTGTGCTCACCTGTCCTTTGTAGTCACCGCCACGCGGTGACCCAGCGGCGACGGTAAGTTCGCGTCCTTGAAATAACCTTCCCGTTGTGACGGCGTAGCCTGTGGACAGAAAGAACATTAACGGGTCAGGCCACGTACAAACCAGAAATTCAATAAGAGATTTTCGTCTTTCTTTTGATGCATAATCAAGGGATCTTAACTGTTAGAATGTTAAAATAGTTGTCATTTATTGTGCACAATGAATATAAAAAAAGTTTCAGGTACCTTTGTACGAATCTTTTTGTTTTCTGCCCAGAAGCATGTGATGACTCGTGAGTTGATGGTTTTGGTTGTAGCGCGTTATGGAACCTGCAGAAGAAACAACATACGTCCATAACGCATAGTTGCACAGTAAAAGGGAAGTTAATTTGTGTAATCATACAGTTTTTTTTTTACGAGTGGCACCATGCAGTTTCATTGCCACCATTGTATATTGTGCAGATTTGACAACAGTACAGCCGCAAGAAAATATAACGAAATAAGGCACATGACTTTTTTTTCTATTTCCATTCTTCACCTTCCGCGGTTCTGTAAAAAAATAGCACCGCTTTAACTGACAACGCGCAGCTGAGGGGCCCACTTCGGCGACTTAACGCCGCGAAGGACGATCACGTAATCACTAACGTCCCACAACTTGCGCTCGCGGAGACGCTGCGGATTGCCCTCTCCCACGCCCACCTCCACCCAGTCAGCATCGTCGCTAATCATTCTGTTCGCTTGACAAGCTGCACGTCTTCCGCATCTAACTCGCCTCCTACCTCCACTCACCTCCGCTATACTATGTGACCACTTGGTCACAAAAGCGCACGCCCTTCAGCATACAAACAGCGAACTTATTGTATACACCACTTACCGCTAGCGGTAAATGTCAGCGAGGTGACCTGAAGTGACGCGTTTTCTCGTGAACGTGCACTTTGTTGTACGGGGCGTAGTCGCCCATTTGTGTGCACGCTCGAGCATATAACATGATGCGGGCAGTTTGTACGTCGTCTGCTTTCGACGGGAGAATTGCGTTTATAGTTGCAGAGCACGCAAAAGTCACTTCGCTCGCTGCACAGGCCCCCTGTTCGTGAAGGAGACGCGCTGTTGAAACGCCGTGAAGTAACGACTGTGACACTTCGCACTCGTCCTGTGTATATCTGTGCGCCAGTTTCGTGCGAGTACTTTGTGCTTGAGCAGCGCGTGAACGATCGGGCTCCTCCTGTGTTTGTTCTTTTCGTGCGTCCTTCGTTTTTAAGAAGCGCGCTGCACGTTTTGATTTGCTTGCCGTTCTTCTCGTGACATTAAAACGTGTTAACATCGCATTTATTGCTTCGTCTTTGCAGCAAAACTGTGACTTTTGTTTAGTGCACTGGATGGCACATACCAGCTTTGCTACGCTGCGAACATCAACGACTCTTTCAAGCTCGACCTTAAAAACAACGCCAAAAAAAAAAAAATAAGCATATGACTTACCTTCCCAGTTGTAGAAGCCTGGTATTCCAAGGACTAGCTTTCCGTCCTGGTTGGGAAGACAGGCAGAACAAGGACAACAATGTAAACACTGGGCTCAACCCTATACAGCTCATTAATCGCAGTTTAATCGCATAGATGAGGCGAAAAGAAATGTGGAACGATAAACGGCGCGCTCTTACGGAGCAGTTACTCATGGGAACGAACATACGTCCACGTTAGCTATGTTTACGTAAATATAACAGCACTGAATAATTAACGCATTATTATTAGCCGGGGAACTGCATGTGGCTTTTTCTAAGCAGCAAAAATAAAGCAATATCACGCAGTCGTTTTGTATGATTCGCGTGCGGAAGGTTCCACGTGGGAGCTCGTAAAAATATCACGTGATTCTTGGCACCATGAGGCAAGAAAAGAGTTTTGCACACTCATCGTCGTGGCTCCTTGCATCACTAACACATTTTAATACACTTATATACCCTATAAAATAGGGGGAGGGAGTGACCATCTCTGTATCTTTGATAGAGTAGACGCGTTATTTGAAGGTCGCAGGTTCAGTTTTTGCAAGCGGCAACTTATCTTTTGTTCGTCGACTTTACTTTATTCACATTTAGGCTACACTATAATTAGTACAAATACTATCCCCTATATTTTCCTTCACTTTCATGTCTGTTAGTTCTAATTAATGCCGTGCTTTAAAAGACGTAAGTATTCGCGCGAATGCGATCTTGGCGAGGCAATCTGAAACGACAAAGCCTGTGCGAGTTTACAATGTGAAATATTGTGCATAGTTCGTGTCACCTGCTACTTCGTATTGATATGGTACAAGTGGAAACGCACCACAAAGTGCAGTTGCTGATTCTACTTGGGCAAAGGCGTTTTTGACGCAGTCTCGCGAACACTTGTTTAAGCATCACTTATCGACAACAGCTCTGGAATGTAAATGAGATGCGATAACTCTAGTTCTTGTGTGAACATTATGCATACGTCTTCACTATATGTAATGCGATGGAGCCCATGCAAAGCGGAATAAATTTTAAAAAGAGAGAAAAGGAAATCGCGTACTCACCTCCGCAAAGGCCGCCGAGAACCCCAGCTCCGCCGCGTAGTAGTAGTAGTCGTAGTTCACGGACTGCTGGGCTGTTGAAGTACTTCGGTTTTGGAGCAGTTGGTCAACTGGGATACAAGCCACGCCGACACCACCCCTACTATACCGCCACTCCGTTCGCTAGAAACGCCACACTCGGGGCATTCACTGCACCTCATGCACGTTGTTCGGGCTGAATATATAGCCTCTTTCTGGCCCTTTCGTCATCCGCCACTCGAGGAAAGTTTGGCGAAAGATTCCACAGTGGCTAGCTTATATTGACATCTTGTCAAATCGCTTTTATAAATACTAAATATGCTAAGATATGTGCAATTGACGTATTAAAAAATGACAAACGCTAAACAACGCTTTCGCTGGCTGAAGTGCTGTCGCACCACATTTATTTATTGCTCTAGCGCGTAAAGTTAAGCTGTTTGGGTAGAACAAAATTAAAAGAAAAGGTCGTCCAACCGGAAAGCTGACATATGAAGCAACGAAGCATCGTGTTGTTTCATGTTTCAGTAATCCTATAGCGCAGTGTTGTTGCTCTCGTAATGTTTTTTTTTTTGTTGCTTCCTTACACCGTTATTTCAAAAAAAACTTTTCGTTCTTTTTATTTCCAAGCGCTCAGATCTATACTGCCTGATTTTCGCAAAATATTCACAGCATGGCCAAACAGCGAACACAGCTAGAGTTTGGATGCCGGCGACATAACTGAAACAGCTAGCTGGAGCCGCGCCATGAAGCCACACAACGAGAGAAGAACAAGCGAGTAAGAAAGCGTGCCACGTAGGCGTTTAACGTTTCAGACTCGGCATGCAACCGTGCAGTGGTATGCAGCGAATGACCGGTGGGCATTCTATAGAACGGAGGGACGTGACTGACCGCTGCCCGTGACAAATGCTCGCCGCAGGCGCATTCAACGGGGGCTACAGGCTTTATTAGTAACAAGGCGCCGTACGTACTTGACGGCGTGACCTGCTTACGCACAAGTCGGCCACCCTGTTTAATAGGCGCCAGGCCTCATCAAGTGGTCTCAAGCCTACATTAGCAACAGGCTGCAGATATACGTCGGCGTGACTTGCTTACCCAAAAGTACAGGCATGCAGCATGCAGAGAGGATCTCGGGCACATTCTGTTGGCGTTCGTTAATAAAATTCAAGACCCCAGGCTCTAAATGCGCAGTACACGTGCGCCGAAGAAAACTGGTTCTTTTATAAACACCCTCTGTTTTTTTTTAGCAAAAAGAGAAACGCATATTTCGCACAAGTGTAAGGTGCTCACGAAAACAACACAACGACAATCGATAAGTGAATAGGGAAGGCGAGCTGTATAACATGTTCTGGCCACCAGCATAACAGACCGTAAACCGTCGTGCGATAGGCCACAGATGGGTTTGACATTATTTCCGCTCTGTAAGCACATTCATGCATGCTATATTCTGGGCAGACATGTTCAATGCATCCCTACAAGAACATGCGAGCATAAATACGTGCTTTGCATGCGAGTAAAAACATACACAAATTAGAGAAATGAATCACGCGGAACTTATACATAATATAAAGTGTGAGAGGATCATTTCTCATTCGTATGTTCTAATAAGAAGCAATCTGTTCTAACAAGAAGGTGTGTGACCGGACCTCTAATTCGTTCGTGTTGCCATCTAATGAAAAACTTCCAAAGCAAAAGAGCGCTTGCTGGGGCATTTTATGTACAGACAATTTAACTATAATAAACTATAAGAATGCTAGAAGATACATGTATCCGAAGCAGCTGCCACCGCGCAGGCAAGTGCTGGCGGGGATAAGTCACGCAGAAAACACCAGAAAAACAACACAATGAAGTTGTTACAAAAAATAACACCCACTGAGGAACCATCGGCGCTAAGGAAAAGTGCTTGCGCGGCTTCTTTGTGCGATGAACAAAGCTGCGACAACATACAGCCGCACAGAGTATATACCCGCTGGAGCAGCGTTAGCCTGCTGTCGCCTTTTGCGAGGTTACAGTGTTTTAGCAGCGACGGCAATATCGTACAGTAAGTATAACGTATGCAGTTACCGTCGGCCCTATAGCTTTTTTAAGCGCGAAAAGCCTCCGTTAGCCACTTTGGCCATCGCATCAAGCTAGCCGTTCGCAATAAGCAAATCGAGCCACCAAAATGTTTGCAAAAAGCTGCGTGCTCATCACGTTGGTATACGGTCTATACCGTGCTTACCGTCACGGTAAACCGGCGCTGCAAGAAAAACTCCGAACAAAAGCTGCAACAATGCATACAGCTGCAGCATATGGTTGCGCAGTTAGGACCTAAGCACGCTCTCGAGCAAGTTATTCCAAGAAAAAAAAAGAAAACTGTAACAGACCAAGAGCAATGAAAGGAATAATGGCACTCGCAGGCAAGCGCTCGAGCACATGCCAAAATAAATAAATAAATAAATAAATAAATAAATAAATAAATAAATAAATAAAATGTTGCAAAAGCTGGGAGCACTTACAACTGCGCAGTTAGACAAGCACGAGCTTGTGAACGGGCAAAACGTTGCGCTAGGTAAAAACGCTTAAACAATAAAGCTTTTGTAGCATCTTCAATATGTTCAAAGACACGTCTCGTTGTAAAACGGGCCGAACGTCCCAGCACACGTGGCGTGGTATTTTGTGAGGTATCTCGATTACCACTATATACGTTACTGCATTCGTGTTTACATCGTTGCTTTCAACCAAATTAGTACAAGCCCAATAATCAGCGGCCACGCGAAATTCTCCGCACAATATATGAAAAACATACAGTAGACAGTAGAGGAGGCCTATAGGGAAGGAGCCTTGGTATAAGAAATTTTTAGGCCCGTATAAGGACGAGAAGGCGTTAAGGGCCTTCACTGCCTAAGAAGAGACCTTTGAGGCATTGCAGTATTTAGTAGAGGTTTTTAGAACCCTGGGCTGCTATTCTGGACATCTTCAAACTCCGCCAGTGTTCACCTCTGGCCAACAAGCCTGCAATGACCTCTCTGATTGGCTTCAAATGCCACCATTTAACAAGATGTTGGTATTAGACAGTATATAGAATAACACCTAAATAGGCCTGAATATCTTTGTAGGGAAGAATGGCCTAGTGAAAAGGGGATAGCTTAAAATTTTCGTTGGCCTGCATGAAAGCAAACGAAATTATGACGCACAGTTGATCAGGGTGTACAAGTGAGAGTAACTAAGAAACTGTTTCAACGTGATGAAATAAATCATACCGGAATGACGAGGAGCATGCCACCAGTTACAACATGCAGCTAGCAGGAAGAAAAAAAAAAACACACGAACACTCACTTCTTTTGACTAGAGGGACTAGTTTCTTTGGTTGCCTGAGGTCCTGATCAAGCACGTAACAAGCGCCATTAGCTAGGTGGACTCCGTACCATTTCTGGTTTTTCCACAGGGGTGCACAGGCCTGAAAGGAAGACGAGAAAGATGTTCGAGCCTCGCGTGTGGTCGTTCGTTATGTACAATGTACCAACAAATGAAACATACGGGACTCCCGAAGCAACTGCAACACACTTGATTTAAATTGTCCTTCAAATCCATCAGGCATTAGCCGTGCGAAGACGTGGGCAAGAATAGCATGTTAAATAAATAAAATACCAATGCGCATTTGATGATTGCGCCACCGTCATTATCAATCACGAGTCAATAGCCATTCGTTATGCTTTCTTAGACAACATCGCTTCCAACGCTTCGGATCTTAAGTTAAATGTTATTTGAGACTACACGTAGTTTTAACATTCAGCTTAGGCAAAAAAAAAAAGAAATAAATGCCCACAAGGTATGTTTTGTGTTCAGCAATTTTTGTACACTACACAGGATATTTAGAACTTATGGAAAACATATTTTTCCCCCAGAGCTTCCTCCCTTAATGCAATAAAAACGCTGTTATTATATTTCCTATTACTTTTATAAGTGCACGCGAAAAGTGCAATGCAATGTTGCGCCATAAATTTATGGGTGCATGTTTCAAGAAATTTATGACATGGACAAATACATGCATCATTGACACACGCGCATATTAATGAAACACGTACCAACACATGCACAAACATTCTCAGCAGTTTAATATTTCATCAAAAGCCACCACGGTGGTCTAGTGGCTAAGGTACTCGGCTGCTGACCCGCAGGTCGCGGATTCTAATCCCGGCTGCGGCATCTGCATTTCCGATGGAGGCGGAAATGCTGTAGACCCATGTGCTCAGATTTTTGTGCACGTTAAAAAACCCCAGCTGGTCTAAATTTCCGGAGCTCTCCGCTACGGCGTCTCTCATAATCATATGGTGGTTTTGGGGCGTTATACCCCATATATCAATCAATCAATCGTCATCAATATTTCATCAAGCTTCAACTTTTCCTCTTCACAATGCACTACTTCGAAATTACGCTCATTTGCTTCAAGTCTCCCCGTCTTCACATGAAAGCGATAACATCACAGCGGAAGCCCCTCTTGGGTCTAGGATATTTCCGAGACGACTGACGACAATGCATTCGTGAACCCAAACGTGTATAAGTTCGTGGGCTTCCCGGTCTCCGCAGGATATCTCGAAGCTAAGGTGTCAGATAACGCAGGGCTGTTCACGCACGTTGGAAGGTCTGAAGGATGCGCCGATTCCGGTTTACTTTGCGTCGCACAGCACGCTTGACGCACTTCCTCTACTTGATGTGTCGCCCGAAAAGTGCGTACTGGCCTTCGATATTGACGTTTTGAAACGTAACTGCTGAGTACCTTTGATTATATCTGGTTGAATGTTGGTTAATTGATTTAGTTTACTTTGAAACGCACTGCGTAAGTGAAGTTATTGCTCTGCAGTATGCTGCGGTTGCATCTTTAATGATAGAGTTCTGAAGTATCACGCGAGAATCCAAACTATGCAGGTTTTGTTTTATACCACAAATAAGATGTGAGCTTATAATCAGATGGGCGAACAGAACTCTGACAAAGTGCACGAAAACAAAATAGACACTACTGGAGATGCATTCGTTCGCCGCCACAAATAAACTTGACCAGTTCATCCACCGCAGTGTCATTTGCTCAAGTAGAAGCAAGAATCTGATTGGTCAAGGTCGACTGCACCACTTTTCTTGACTTTTACCCGCTTTCGATTTCGTCGAAGTGATTTTTAAACGCATGCAAATACGAAACAAGTAAAGATTAAATTTATCGTGGGCACATGGTGGGGGATCACCTTTGCCAGGCAGGCCGGGTTATAGAGGATCGCATGCAACAAACTTGACCCTCGATCTCCGTCCTAAGAATTCCCCGGTAACTGGAAGTCGTTATCAAAGGGGCCATGACACCCATTCTTCAGGTGCCATAGCCCCTTCTGCCTTATGTGTGTTAAACCCTGTGCGTTCGCAAGAAATCTTAGTACATTTGATCGACCACATAGTTTATAAAGGACTATTTTTATAGACACGCGAGTTGCCCGACTGTCTGGCAACGATGGCGCACTCGCGCACCATGACGTAACGATCCGTCTCCCGTGCGAGAGTCAGCATTCCGGCGAACAATTTTGTTCCTTGGTCAGCTACAGCTGCGCGTGCGATCGAGCTGTTTCAGCATCCTTAAGCTTTGCATTGATTGATTGATTGATTTGTGGGGTTTAACGTCCCAAAACCACCATTTTGATTATGAGAGACGCCGTAGTGGAGGACTCCGGAAATTTTGACCACCTGGGGTTCTTTAACGTGCACCCAAATCTGAGTACACGGGCCTACAACATTTCCGCCTCCATCGGAAATGCAGCCGCCGCAGCCGGGAATCGAACCCGCGACCTGCGGGTTAGCAGCCGAGTACCTTAGCCACTAGATCACCGCGGCGGGGCAAGCTTTACATTGAAACTGAACGATTTGAAGCGGCTGAAACTTTGGTAGAAGACGATCGATCTGCTGTATATGCAGCAAACGACGTCATACATGGCGAAACGAAATCACGGTCGCCAGCGCCGGCATGGTTTTCAGTGGACGACTCCCAGTGCATTATCCTATTTTACTGTTCATTTTTTTTTCATAAATGTAGAGGCATAATACAAGCCCTACTTCTATTTTTTGCTGAAAGCCAAAAATTGCTCTGTGACATTGCCATGGCTTCTTTAAAAATGGGGGAATTTAGGAGGAAGTAACATCAAATGAGGTCCACCAAACACGGACTTCATTTGTCTTCACACGTGCGTTTTAAACGCGAAACCTTGAAGAAGAGCTGCTTCGAAGACACTTACCACAACGCTCCCGTCAGGTGAAACGTCGAGGGACATGCCCAGGGTCATGTTGTCCTTCAAGTCGTGATAGCGCATAGTTTCGATATGATCGTCGTGGATTTCGTTACCTGAAAAAATTTGCAGCTTGATTATTTGACCACTAATTCAAATGGTGCATCTTATGTCTTCGAAAGCCGGCGCGCACACAGCGTTCGAATTGGTGTTTTATTATCATGAAGAACTCGAGTATCACCCTATAAACAGCCCGCTGTTTTTATTGCGTCCTTTTCAATACATAAAAAGCGATTAAATATAAGACATTTTATGTCTCATTTCTCACTGTCCCTTTTCATAATGTGAATATTTATTTAGATAAGCTAAAAAGCCTAAAATTTATTACATGGGGTGCGGTAGCGTGGCACTATACATGCCAATACTTGCTTTCCTATTTGCACAACTAAAGAAAAATTAGATCAGTTAGAAAAAAAAGAAATGTGCACTGCAGTGTAGCTGCAATAAGATAAATTCTGAAATGTTGCACTAATTTCACAAGGCAAACGTTTCGAAATATGCTTCGGGCAGTTTACAGCATCATGATCAATACTACAAGCGATGATTAAGCAGGGACGTACGAGTATTGCAAGGCAGATTGGCGCTTATACTAAGTGCTAACGCAAACACCAGGATAATGGTCACGGGATGAGATGTATTCTGTTCCTGCGCAGCTACTGACAGAAACACACTGATCTACTATAGACGATGCGCTAACGTACAACATAGCACTGTCATGCACTCTCACCCACAGCGTCGACGTACAGCTCGACGCAGGGCCGGCCTTCCTCGAGCAACGGACAGCGATACAGCACGCCGGGTTCGTAAATTCCCCGCCACCTTGGGTGCGACGAGTTTGCCCGAATGGCACCCACGAGGGCCCTGCGCGATTGTAGTGCCGGTACAGCAGAATACGCTTCAAAGACTCCGTGACTGAGGATTCAGGAAATAACACCAACACAATACCGCGTTTCTCAACTTTAAAACAGTCACCAAAACGCGCATGGCTTATTTCTGGTTAAAGAGAGGTACATATAAGGCCTAAAACATGAAAGAGGAGTGAAACACTTGTTCACTTTGGGTACCACTCAGTATTTTTTTTTTTTTTTGCTGCAGAACTTATCGATATGGAGTAGCCTAGGTAATATGGACCTCAACATCTGCATGGGGAAAATCAGATAGAACAGAACAGAATAGAACAGCGTTTGCGTCTCATACATTACATTTATGTTGTACTAAATTTTGGTTATTTGTCAGCGCAGTGTTCGTCACCCTCACTTGACCTGTCTAAGTGTTTCATTCATCTTTCATAGTGTATGTAGAAACCACACACGTCAAGCACACTGCTGAAGGTTTAGAGCGAACAGATGCACGGAAGAGAAAAAAAATGCAAGAAAACGTGGTGTGCATGTTGCTGCGAAGCAGTGAGTTTATACAATGTTTCAGCAGGGTGTAAAGTTGGGCGAGTTAGAGAAGAGCTGAACGATCTAATTATGGCGCTGCTAAGAACGAGGAAGAAAAACGACAGAATATGCTATAGCCTATCCGATTACACTTACGACGACGCGTGTTCACCACATCGAACGCAGACGAGGTTGCGCACCGGGCCTGTAGTGTATAATATTAGATTGATGCATGGAAAAAAGTCACAGTTTTGCCGCAAAGGCGAAGCAATGAACACGATAGCAACAAATTGGAAGGTCACGAGCAGAATAGCAAGCAGATCGAAACGTTTCTCACGCACAAAGGACGCATGAAACGTACCCACAGGTACAGGTGAACGCGAATAAGCGTCTTAGTTGTTACTTCACTGTGTCTGAAAAGCGCTCCCTTTTCGCAAACGGAGGCTGTGCAACAATTGCAGTGACCTTTGTGCGCCCGGTAACTACAACAGAATCGTTCCGACGAAACCCAAAGGCTAGCCAAAACGTACAATTCTCTCCACAGCAAGATAAAAGCGCGCGATCGAGCGTACACCCATAGAGTAACATGTTACTCTATGGTACCCCCTTATTCTCTACGCGGGCCAAAGTACGCGTGAGAGATGAGAGCAGCCGCCTGCTCACTGCGCCATCTTCCTGATAATGCTGAAAATACAATAGTCCCCCTCCCCCCGAGATGCCCGCCACCAGCGGCAAGTGGTAGCAACGCCTCTAGAGGAGGCGTTGGTGGTAGATATGAATAGTTTGCCGTTTGAGCGTTAAAGGAGGTACCCCTCTGTGGCTAAGTGGTTAACGCCTCGCATTCACAACGCGGAGGGCCGACGTTCGGTTCCACACAACGGAGTCTTTTTTTTCTGAGATTTTTTTCTTGCGTTTTCATATATATAGATACGCATGCATATACGATGCATGACATCGACACCGACGCCCACGCCGACGCCGGCGGCGAAATCCAGCCGAGAGGGTCCATAATTGCCATCGCAATAAAAATCCGCGGAAAGGGGTGGTGTGCTAGAGCCTGACGTTTGGACGAGTAGGCTTGTCTTCCACAAGCCTTAGGTCTGGTTTCCTTAGCGTTATAACTACGTGCCCTCTTCTCTAATTTCAACAAAAGAGGGAAATAGAACAATTGTATATGTGGTGCGCGGGGGAATTGGAGTAGAGGGTACGAAGCATATACACGTTAGCTTGAACGAAATCAGTTTCAGCCTTGAAGAAGACATGTGCCCTCGTCAAAAAGTCAGAACGCCAGACTCGGGAACACAACCCCTATTCACTGATTTTCTCATCAAAAGCTCCCATCTCCCCCTTCCTGCCGTTATTAGATTGTTCTGCAGTCGAAGAAATGACTTGGCCCGGCGGAATCTTCAAATTTCATGGTATTGTCAAATTTGTCACCTCGTCAGCTCTTGCAGCCTCACCTGGAAAGCTACAGGCTCTATGATTATAGCTCAAAATGCCGCCATTGCAGAACTTGGCAATTCGGTGAAATTGTATAAAGTCAAAAATAACCTGCCTCGTTCAACTATGGCGCTCACGATAGAAACACTGACGGATTTCGAGGTCTATCGCAACGAACTACATGCAAATGACGAAAAAAAAAACAGTATGTGTTACTCACATGAAATATATTCTGGCGTGAAACGTGTACGACTTTTTTTTTAAGGAGACTCTTTAGAGTCCCACTGCTTTCCGACCAATGTATAAAATTACATCTAAAGGGAGTTCTTGTGTTTCTTTAAAGAAGTCATACACGTGGTCAGGAAGAACTCCCAAAAAAAGATTCAAGTTTTTTTTTCTTAGGGTGCACAGTCGAATGCGAATGTTTCGAGTCCCGGTGTTTTAATTTATCTGTGACTTACGCGTGACACATCCACTAACACAAGAAACGACAGATGTCGCATAAAAGGAAGCGCGTCACAGCGTCGTCGATGTGTACACGCATATAACGCATACAGAATAAATTTCTTAGCGTCGAGGAAACCGGCCACGCGCAACGGCCGTCCGGATGGGGTGGAAAAGGTGGAGAATCTTCGTACTTGCCGCTGCGATCTCCTGGCGCAAGAGAATCGATCCCTTTCCAGGTGAACAGTGCGGCTGTTGAAATCGCTCGTCGACTCGGCGGTGCACTGCACTTTCGTGCACCTTCTTCAGCGAGCGCGCATGCATGACTGACTGCCTCACTGGCCCGCGTTGGCCTCCTGGCTGAGCCTATGTGGTATCACTGGTAAGGCGCGGCGGCGACTCTTACTCTTGCGTTTTACTTAGGGCGCTGTTTTTGGTTTCCATGCCCCAATGGAAAGCCCCATCCCTGCCCTCGTTTTTGCACGTCCTGTGCACGCCCACGAGGCCAATGTGTCAACGCAAATCGACTGGTTTTCATTTATTTATTTATTTTATTTATTTATTTATTTATTTACAGAATACTGTCAATCCCCCCCTGGTGTTTATTACAGGGGTGAGCATCACTGTCACAACTTTCGACGTTTCAAACAAGAAAAAGCAGAATAATAAGAACACATAATCACTGAACGCAGCAGTACGGCATTGAACAATCATGCATAGTTATTTGAACGATAACCAAGTACGAAGAACACCAATGGTTCACGAACAAAAAACAGGCGTCGAGAAGAAACGAAGCACAGAAAGAAGAAAACACAGATCGAGTATTGTTATCAAGGAACCGTATTAAACAATAAATATTTATAGTCGTTACTAGTTTTCGTCAGGGTATACGTTTGCGAACGTGCTTTAGCGAGCGGTCTACCGAACTTGGGCACTCTGTTTAGGTGTTCCGTAATGAACCTTATACAAAGAATTGCGCAGAATATAGGACGTGGGTTTGTACACAGAAGTCTGACATGGGTGCTGACTCGTTTTCTCGCAAGAAATTTAGGGATAGCCTTCAGAATGCAGTCCGGAGACTTCCATGGTCCCATTAACCGTTGGGCGATGCGATCATACACTTCGGGCTGCCGAACTATAGCAAAATATAATGATGTGCAAGTGGAGCAGCGGTGGTTGTGCAACGCCTAACATAATGAGTGTGAAGAAAATAAAAATCGGGTAGATTGCTGCAGACATACAGTTGGTACAATGAGAGGGCCATTGCTTGTAGCCACAATTACACACTACTCCACCTTTAGGAAATCTAGTAACAGCGCCAAAAACAGGACGCAAAAAGCGAGGAAGACAATGCTTCATCTGTCTCGACATCTTCGTTGCGCCACTTGGGTTCTCACTACACTTTCAGAAATGCAACAACCAGACCGATTCGGAACGTTGTTAACTACACATCGCGGACTTCTGGCGTTGATAATGGGAACTCAAGACCACTTATGATGCGCGAAAAGAAATTGAAACAGAATTCTCACGTCTTCCCTACCTAGGGATTTGCACGCAAAACAATAAGCCAACTGACCAAAGAAACAGATTGTGCCCGGAGATATTGCCTTGATTCTCTGACTATTGCACATGTCTAAGAGAACGACGTTAGCTAAAATAGAGACATGGAGATGAGTAATATGAATAGATAATAGCGATGTCTTCTCTCGTATAGCACTGTTGAACATCGTTGAAACGGGAAAAGTCGCTGAAGCTAGCGCTTTGATAACCACACTTGTCTTTGTTAGGTGCTGCCTTGACGCATACAAGTCTATTCGGCGAAGCGACTGTTCCGATGATCCCCGTGGTTCGATGATATTTCATTACGTCAAGGCTTCATATTGCTCTCAACTTTCTTTTGTTTCTTGTTCAGTAACAGCGAGCGCTAACTTTTGTTCAGTAACAGTGTAGAGCGCTAAGTGCCCCGTATCAACCAAAGCCCGGAATAATGGGCATGCGATGCAAGCAAACTGTATAGCTTAGTCATCAAATCTCTGCCGTTAAGGAAGTACTACGAGACATATCGCCGACCCACAACAGCAGGCGTACATGATTGCAGTTACGTCCGCAAGAGATCCACGAAGGCTGGAAAACGGCCTTCCGCTCCGAAATCCGGTAAAAATAAATGAAGAGTGGGAAAGCAAACGCAACTCTCTTCACACACTCCTCTGCCGATGTAGTGCGTGGCTACAGCTCGCACGGCTCACGAAATCGCGGCTGAGGGTGTGGTGCGCTTCTTTTCTGTGCTCGCTGTGCGTGTGACACAGGGCGGAGGCGTCAGACAGCTCGACGACGACTAACCAACTCGGGCGCGCGAACGCTTCTTGCGTGGGGCCTCGCTTCTGCATTCAGGGCGGGCCCGTTCTGCACTCGGTGCGCTGGTATCAACCAAAGACGACACCAACCCCCACCCCCCTTTTCCTCTGAGCGCACCGCATTCTTTTTTCTTTTCACACATCCTTATCAAGCAAGCGC
This sequence comes from Rhipicephalus microplus, assembly GCF_043290135.1. Lineage (NCBI taxonomy): Eukaryota > Metazoa > Arthropoda > Arachnida > Ixodida > Ixodidae > Rhipicephalus > Rhipicephalus microplus. The sequence goes on from NC_134700.1 coordinate 271,571,696, forward strand.
GGAGTAAACGTATACACTGAAAGGGCGGCCTGCCGCTGCTCACTCACCCTGAAGGGATGTATCTCAAGCTGTCATTAGGTCAAGCGCGCCTCCCGGTGTCAACGCCCGTTAGCACAACATGACGTACAACCCCTTCGCCTACTATATTCCCCCGTAGTCCTTAGCATAGCCGCCCCCCGCCTCCCTCCATTTTTTCAGCTAAACCGAAGCGCAGCAGTTTCGTTTCTCCACAAATTGTCCTACGCTGTACACCAAATACAGCGACAAAAAAAAAAAAACATATTGTAACGGGTGCATGAGAAGAAACACCAAAAACTAGTTTATTATGGGCGAACTTGAGCCCTGAAAATTATGTGCGAAAAAATGGAAGAGTCCGCTAGAGCGTTCCAAAACAAAAACTCTTCCTCTGCCCACGCGCCTTCTTCTTCGCAGCACCAACCGACACTGACTCGTGCCTGTGAACAAGAGGCATGAGTCGTGCGGCCACAAGCAGGAGTACGCACAAGACTGTGGACGCTGATTCTTCATAATGTCGGATAGTGTAATTAGTCTTTGTGGCATTATTGTGCTTCTTAAAGGTCCGCGTTTGCTGTTTTTATCTCATTCTTCATTTTAATTTCTTTTAACTTTTTAGGGGTCATCTACTCTGTCAACGTTAAATTTCTCAAATGCCAGTTGTATAACGCAACAAACCAGGCGCGCGCTACGTTACGCTGTCTGCCCTCTCCCTTTACAGTTATATTCTTCCTCTTTCTCAAACGCCGAAGCAGTCGCTTCGTATCATTTCATCTGTGACGCGCAAGCAACCTTCTTCAATTTTAAGTCAACACAGTAAATAGCATCTGATCACAAAAGTGACGCCAATTGTGTGGAATACCCCTCTTGACAAAACCAACACACAGATGATGTCAAAAAGAAGTTTCACACGGCTTCACTGACAATGACGAAGAGTTCGCCTCTGTGGTTACTGTGCTTAGCTGCATGCTGATCCGAAAGTAATGGGTAGATCCCGACAGAGGTGGTCGTATTTCAATGTTGCCGCGCCGTGGTGGTATAGTGGCTAAGGTACTCGTCTGCTGACCCGCAGGTCGCGGGATCGAATCCCAGCTGCAGCGTCATTTCCGATGGAGGCGGAAATGTTGTAAGCCCGTGTGGTCAGATTTGGGTGCACGATAAAGAACCCCAGATGGTCGAAATTTCCGGAGCCCTCCACTACGGCGTCTCTCATAATAATATGGTGGTTTTGGAGCGTTAAACCTCACTCATCAATCAATCAAGCAATCAATCAATTTCGATGTAGGCGGAATGCAGGAGGCCTGTGCACTATGTGATGGCAGAGCACGTTGAAGAACCCGGGATTGTCAAAATTTTCGGAGCCCTCACATACGTTGTGCCTCATAGTCACATACCGCGGCTTTGGCACGTAAAGCGCATCACAATCGTGATTATCACCATCATCGTCATCATCATCATCAGCCTGACTACGCCCTCTGCAGGGCAAAGACCTCTCCCGTGATCCGCCAATCAACACAGTCTTGTGCTTTTTGCTGCCACGTTGTACCTGCGAACTTTTTTAATCTCATCGGCCCACCTAACGCTCTGCCTCCCCTTCGCGCATTTAAATGACCAGCGGTTATCCTGCCTACGTGCTACGCTCCCGGTCCATGTTCATTTCTTTTTATTAATTTCAGCTATGATATCCCTATCCCTGCGGTTTGTTCCCTGACCCACTCTGCTCTCTTCTCGTCTCTTGTGGTTACACCTACCATTTTCCTTTCCATCGCTCGCTGTGTAATAAGCTCAGCCCTCTTTGTAAGCCTCCAGGTTTCTGCTCCGTAAAGTGCAATATCTTATTATTGCAATAACAAAGAATTTACGTAGTAAGGGCACATTAGTCACAACCAACCAATACTGACAAATCCTTTCATCGCCTTCAGCTTATAATTATAAGAATAGCGCAATTTTTGTGAAATATCGGAGACAGCGGATGCTCCTTGACTCGGTGCAAGTTAGTATTATACCCCTGTCACACGGGCACCCGTGAAGACCGTTTAACTCCCTCTTCCTTACGTTAACGAAGATGCGGTCGGTGTCACACGGCCACCCTTACGCAAACGAAGGTGAATGGAGCATTTCGCAAAGGACGTTCAACGATCTCCCTTCACAGCGAAACGAGGTACTCTCGTCCCCAGCAGTCTAGAGGTCAGAGACAAATTTCGAGCACTAAGTGGCCGCAGTGAAAGAATAATACATTTTAGCAATATTAAACGTTCTTTCGTTGTAGTACTCATTCACAACGCGTGTTTGTTTACATATATTTACGCCCGCCAGAGTTCACTTACTCTCAACACCGATGCCCTACACACACCGTGCCTCGCGAGTCGGGCCGGCCGGCGCCAGCCGATCAACGTCATTACCAGCGCAATATCGTACCACTTCTTCACGTCGTCCGCTGTGTCACTCATGGCTGAAGAACACAAAATGTGCGCTCACGAGGCAAGGAAGCATAAGAACTTTCGTACCGGGCATGTACACAGGCAACAAAACAACTAAAAGCACAATGTGGCCAGCGTCACTAGCAGCATTGCTACATAGCTACATTTAGCAAATGCGTTTTTATTTGAAATTATTTTAATGGTTTGTTAGTCGCATACCTACTTAATAGTGCTTTTTTTGTAAAATCCGCATAATGAGGATTCACAAAAAAATCAATAGAGATGAAATTAGAATACTTTCCCGAAAATCAAACAGCGCCAGCTGAGCTCCCTCGCGGCAACTGTTACAACCTTGTCATTGCCGTGTGACACTGCCACAACTCCTTCTCCGTCGAACCCCATAGGGGAGATTTACGTTGACGGTGTTCAACGGAGTTCGGTGGTGGCCGTGTGACAGGGGTATTAGTATGAAACTGTGCATCGAATGTAGCAACGACGACATTCTGACAAAGTAAGCGTCACTGATACGAGTGCGTGTCATTCGGTTATTGCGGCCTGCCTTCGCTTCAGAGCCCATCTACGACTTCGAGCGCGGTTTCACGCCACCACAAGGTCTGCTGACAATGTACGTGAAATGGCCGGATGTGATACGCCGAGTGAATGCCAGTCAAGCGCCACAGAGCAAAGAGCTTGACGGCACATCTTGGCTATTTTACCGTGTATGGCGTGTTTCTGTTTTTTTTTCGTGAGTGTGGTGTGCGTACTTGAACTAGACAGCGGATGCGGAGCGGCGAATCAGACGAACAAACCTCTTTTATCAGCAACGCACCCACACACACAAAGTCGCACGCGCTCTCTCGCACTGCCATCCATTTCGTCTCTTTCGAAATTTCGAATTCGTGACCACCGCGGCTTGGACCGAACCCGGGACCTGCGGGTCAGCAAGAAGATTAACAATAAAAGCGGGTAAGTTAACCAATTAAGACTTACAACGTTTGGCCATAGCGAGCCGAGGAAAGAGGAGAGAAAGATTGCGAGAAACGGAGAAACACGAGAGGTTATGAGCGGGGAGTCGTTCACGAATTACCTTTGTGATTGCACCGTAAGCTAAAATTAATAAATTAGGGAAGGCAGACTTTTGCAGATTCCTTCTAATAAGGCCTCTGAGGCTGGTAAAATTCCCGAGAAATTCGCAAGTACTCCACAAGCATTGCTTTTAATGAAATTGCGTAAAAGTGGTATAAATTTCACTCAATCTGCAAATTCATTACGCTCTTTGTTTCCACTTGCATGCGTAGCTGCAGCCTAGATATATTTTTATAACATAATTCTCTGCCCAACAATGTGAATTTTCTACCATTTTAATGACATTAATATACGTTAGAAGCTGTAATAGATTCTGTTTGCAGAACTGTGATATATATGTTTATTTTATAGTTGTACAGTATAGTCAGTAAGTTATTGTAGTGGTTTATGCATTCCTTTTTCCATTCCATACAGCTGCCCCACCGCGGTGGTCTAGTGGCTAAGGTACTAGGCTGCTGACCCGCAGGTGACGGGTTCGAATCCCGGCTGCAGCGGCTGCATTTCCGATGGAGGCGGAAATGTTGTAGGCCCGTGTGCTCAGATTTGGGTGCACGTTAAAGAACCCCAGGTGGTCGAAATTTCCGGAGCTTTCCACTGCGGCGCCTCTCATAATCATATGGTGGTTTTGGGGCGTTAAACCCCAGATATCAATCAAATCATCAATCAATTCCTTACGGCTCTGTCTGCACATTGTGCCTTGCAGTTTACAGATGAAAAGTTGAAATGGAGCACTCACAGCAGTAAAGTAGCGCCGGTGGGCGAGTTGGAAGCCACGTATGCTTAAAACAATCAGCGCGAACACGACGGAGACACAAGGCGACGAGGACACAGTGGTTAGACAGCGCTTGCACTCTGTCTTGTTCGTCTTGTGCGCCTTTTCGTCTTGATGCGCTGAGCTTTGTAAGCATGAGCACCAATAGATACGGATCGCCCACACAATAATATACAACTACTAACACCCTCGTCAACCTCTCCCCTCCAAAATTATAATCTTGTAGGAACACCGTATAGGTACATTCGGTGGTTTTCGAGAATATTTAGCAACACTTGCTGGATCTTGAAAACCAGAACAAACTAATATACATTAAGATTGTAAGCTAAGCGAGTTGGTTGGTGTTCATGATAACTTTTCTAATATCCTCCGAACAGTCGGCAGACCGTTCCGCCTTCATGTGTTTTTTTTTTTATTTTCTTAATGCAACATGTTTGGTTTATGTCGGCTGCCTATAATATGAGCTCTTCCCGGTTTTGAGTAAACTTCATAAGGTACATCAACATTATTCCTTTGCTATCACCTTCTAGCCAGCGCACAGGGGGGGAGCAATTTCCTCTGATGTCAGAACTTTCCATGGCTCCTTTCTCGCAGCACCTCTATACTCTGTCTTCTCAACTTCCACACGCTTCATTCGTTTCCCCCGCAGAGACTGTCGTAAACGCGTCTCTCAAGCAACCCCGTCGTCCTTGTGCGTTCTCTTCACTTGAACTTGACCGACCCTTAACCGAGAGGCAAACCTCCTTCAATGTACCTCTCCTCTTCTTTTTCAGCGCCCAATCCAGCTATTTATCTCTTAGTTGTTGTTTTCTGTTTTGTTTCTGTTGTGGTATGTCACCGTATGTGTGCTTCCTTTTTGGGTATTACTTGTTCTACTCAGCTAGAGTTAGTGAGTGAGTGAGTGAGAGAAGTGAGTGAGTGAGTGAAGTGAGTGAGTGAGTAAAGTGAGTGAGTGAAGTGAGTGAGTAAAGTGAGTGAGTAAAGTGAGTGAGTGAAGTGAGTGAAGTGAGTGAGTGAGTGAGAGAAGTCAGTGAGTGAGTTTTTTCGCGTTGGTGTTGTCCCGTGTCGTTCTCTCTACGTCGTTTTCGTTCCCTTGTAGCGCGCAAAACGTTAACGCTGCACAACCGACCGGCCCCCCTACCCTGGTTCTATCACTTGCGCATTCGAGAAATGTTGCGTCCTCTCCGCACGAGAGTGCGATCACTATGGGCGGGTGTCAACCCCACGGCATCGGGTTCAGCGGCAGTGCGATATATGCTTTAGCCACGAGGACACCGCAACGGACCGAGTTCAGTCACTCCATTCATATGGCGCGCGTTTCTTTCCCGTGAAATCAAGTGCTGACTTATCGCATCTCCCTTCGCGTCTCCGGGCAGAAAGCTGTCTGCTTCTTTAAATGAAATGCTGCATGCTGAGCTTAATCACAAGCTCTTGCTTCGCCCTGTGAACCTGCGTATTTCGTCGCTCTAGCCGCGAGCTTCTTGACACCGTGTTTTTACGATAATATTTCTTTTGTAATTCTCTTCCTTACAAGAACGAAAGAGTCGCACGCTCATAATATCGCTCTTTTCAAGTTCTGAGCCGGAATTAAAAAAAAAAAAAACCTTTTTCAATGTACCGTGAATGTTAACAAGAGTGAATGTTAACAGAAAAGCCGCAATGGTCATCTCGCCTTCACAGCGGTTGTAATAAGCGAGAGGCGAATGTTTCGTGAGTACTACTGCCGGGGGCTTTCATAGGTATGTTCTGCGCTGAGTACCAAATGATATTCAACATTTTGTTTAACGCGCGCCTGTAACAGTTTAAACCAATGTATTGTACACTACTCTAGAATAAAATACTGAAACAAATAAAGGGGAGTGAAGTATAGTGTAAACTTTGAACTTCCGAATAAAACGATGTATAAACAAGCGGGTCGGTCACTGATAAGAACATCCCTTGTGAATCTATATTATTGTACGATTTGTTGTAATATGTTATATATATATATATATATATATATATATATATATATATATATATATATATATATATATATATATATATATATATATCAGTGCTCAGCACGAGTAGGCGTATTGACTCCGAAACAATGCAACCATCGTCGACCAATGGACGTTTACGCCACCAGCAACAGTTAGTTACTTTCTTCATACTGTCGCATGTTAGCGGCGTAGTTGGTTTCAAGTTAATTGGTAAATAAATAATTATGCTCAAGAAGCTTCAATCAACGAAGCTGAACTCTTATAGCTTAATAAGTGTAGAACGGTGAGCTGCTCTATGCTAGCCTCTTGCCGGATCTCTTTACGAGTGGTGCAGGTTGGCAGCACTAAATTATAAACCTCTGTTACTGATGAGTCAACTTAACTCGGCAAGCGCGAAAGTAAATGTTACTGATAAACGTTGCATCGGTCAAATAAAAAAGGCAGTAAACTACATAGAAGTTTAAATAATTAATGTGTACCGGCGTCGTTCCGAGCATGTTTCCCCGCAAAAAGAATATGAACAGTGTCATTTAAACAGTGTAGATTGTATTGCTAATGTTACCCTGTCAACTGTTCCACGGCTGAGTGAACTACAACCTATACGCACAATGACATACATGTTCACACAGCTGCTAATGCCCGACGAAGTATACTTTGTACTGGTGCATGTACTCACTGCATTCCAAGTTGGCCGCCACCATGCAAGGCCACCGAGTATCCAAAGTGACTTCCCGCCGCTCCTGGTCCGGGTAGCACCACGGGAAACTGAGTGTCCAGATTGAACGCGGACGTCCTGACCGTCCCGAGGAAAACCAGGAACAACGGGAACAGAGCGCGTGGCGCAGAATATCCCGCCATGATCGGAGTCGCTCGCATCGTTGCCTCTGGTAAGCCCGAGGTTCCAGACCCGGCGACGAGACCGCGGTTGCTCCGGGCACGACGTCAACGGCAGACCACCTCGGCGGCGTGCGGCCCCCCGCTGCTTCTACTCGGCTGCCGATGGCTCCGCGAATAAAAGAAACAAAGGGGGCGATAATAAAACGCGCTTCCTTGGGGCAAACATCCGTCGCCCGCCGGCATCCGGCGACGCAGTGGCAGCAGCGGTGGTACGTCCCTCCTTCCCCTGTCGCGCACGTGCGCGCCACTCGGGGCGCCTCTGGAAACCGCAAAGCTCGTCGCGTCGTCGCTGAAGCCGGTGTGTGTGACAGCCGCAACTCCACTGAGACGACGCCCCACACGCGACTCTCTTCCTCCCTTCTAGAGTTTCACTGCGCGGCGCGCGATCAGTGCAAATGCAAAGCGTCCTCGCACCGGCGCCTCTGGCAGCGATGATCAGGAGTCGCCCGTCGTCTCCGACGCGGCTCGCTGGGCATTCTTCTTCGCGCCGCTCGCGTTTCAAGAGCGTCGCGTGCGCGTCTCAATTGTGCCTCCGCGTACCGAGGAATCGGGTAGCTTGAGTCAACTTCCCGGTGACGCCGGCGTACGACCGGTGTCCTTGGGGGAGGGTTCCGAGGAGGCGAAAGCCGCCGCTGATTCAAACAGGTGCGAGCAAGCGCGAAAGCCGTCCCCGACTTGCCACGCGAGTCTGTGCTACTTACACCTGAGCGAGTTAATACCCGTGACACACGGGCAAAAGTAAAGGACTTTGAAGTAAACCCCTTTTGTTGCCTAAGGGGACCATTTGCAGAAAGGAGTGGCGCTGATGACACACGGCGCCGGACTACTGCTTTAGGCAGTGCCTCAGAAGAACGCTGCAGAAAAAATGGCGCTGTTTGTGAAAGCAGCAAGATTGGAAATATTGAAAAGAATCTGAGCATGTACACCACATTCAGCGACGCCGGAGCATAAAACCGTTTTTTTTTTATTGTCTGGTGGCTTATAATGTGTATACCTGTAATTTTCTTTCGCTTTTTTGCGTTTTTAGCAGCAACTTAAGTTTGTCTGGCAACTATTAACAGTCGGTGTTTTGCTGTTTTTGTTTTTTGTAGTGCTTTTTACATGGCTGCGTTCAGTTGGGTCAGTGACGGCGTGCCGCGTTTCATTGTGGTCCTGCGATCTCTGAGCGCAGAGACAGAGATAAAGCAACAGTTGAGGTGGGCCTGACTCTTGTCGCCCTCGGCTCCATCGAAGATGAGCTAAACGCCGCGAAGGCAAGAGTGATGAGCCTCAAGCAAAGACTCGTCATGAACAGCTTCATTTTGACTGCTTCCGCACTGTCACCCCGAGCCATCAACTGCGAAAGTTGGGCCTATATGCGCAACGAACGCTGGTTCGAAGACACATTGCCGTTATTAGGCGACGGCCACTTTAAGCAGTGTTTTCGAGTGAGCCCGGCACAGCAACTGCCGCTGCCAACCCTAACATGATCCCGCTAGTGACGTAGTGCAGGCGTTCGAGAGTATGGACAGACTATAGGAGTTCACTTTTGAACAAATCGCACTGCTGCTGAAAATGAAAACATTTTCTCAGCGCAAAAAAATACTGACAGGGCACTGCAGTGTTGCGACACGTTTTCTTCTATTGATAAATTATGCACACTGTATGTGAGAGTACTCCCTTCCTGCCAGAAAAGTAGATGCGGGATCTGCTTTTGCGAAAAGGATCTTTGCCGGAAAGGTGTTACTCCTTCGTCGTGTGTCACTGTGCCCGAACGCCTTTCCGAAAGATGTCCCCTTGTCTAAAGGACTTCAGGGTGCCCGTGTGTCAGGGGCATAAGGAGCCGAGTGTTTACTCCGTACACCGTATGTCCCCCCCGATTTAGGACGGGCTTTCCCGGCGACCGGCTGTAAAGTGTGCCGCGAGACGGCTCATCGCTTATCCCGATGTGACGTCATCCAAAGCGCTCACACAACGGTGGTTACTCAGGGGCCTATTGAGGTGGCAACGTGATCAGAAATGAGTCGCTCGCGACTCCGCCCGCAGGAGTGAATGATTTCGGCACCTCTCCGCCTTTTGCGCTTCTCGTCGTCTGCCGCGTTCGCATCTTATGCCAGCTTAATCGTGTTTCGTTTTTCTTGTAATGTGAGAGCCATTACACGGGAGCTGGTTTAACGAGTATGAGAAAGTGTCTGATTAACAAGGCGCGTGCTTCGAAAGGCCGTTGCATGTGCGTTGCGCAAGCTAAACGAATCGATCACTTTCGCAATCTGTCTTAGTCACGCTGCTCGACGCACGTTTTCTGGACTTCGTGGTATAGACGTGACGCGCTTCAGCCGATGAGTAAACAAATGAAAAAAAAAAAGAATACCGGAGCTGGTTAACAGAGTGAGCCTTACAAACGAAAGCGAATTGTAGAGCGATCAGATCCCTCTTGTTAGCCGGTATACGAGTGCGAAGTTGGTCGAACACGAGTACTGGGAATCTTCTCGCTTCGCCGCATACTTTGACGCCTGTACCTGATGAATCGTCTTGTTTATTGAATCACGCATTACACTTCGTGTGCTCTAAGAGGGGTGGCGCGGAAGACTTCTTCATTTGCGTTTGTTACCTTGTAGAAGCGTACGGCAATTATTGTGACCATTCAACGACGCAACGAATTCTTTAATTAACATTAAAATCTTGCGGGGCTAGCACGGAACAGTGAAGTGTCTTCGGACAGATACCACAAATAGCACCTGTCATCTGAGCATCTAAGGCTCACCCCCTTGTAAATCCAACACTCAAAATCAGCGCCAAGAGCTCGGTTCCAAATATATTTAAAGTTTGGTCAGCGCCTTCATGCATAGCATACTCGAACGATGTGTGATACTCAGAAAAGAGGCGTGCAAGTGAGAATAGATGGCCGTCCGTGGAATAGAAAACAATATTCTCCTTGAGTTCTCGTTACTAAAGCCAAACAGTTGAATGTCCGCTTGACTGCACATGTAACAATCCCCTTGACTGCTATTGAGTGCTGTTCAGAAAAAAAAAATTTAGTATATTGAAAGAGCAAGACAGCGCAGCCGGACGGAATGCGAAGGACAGACCTGTGCTGAAGAAGAAAACGAACGCCAACACATCGCCCCCGGTCCTTCCTGCCAGAAGTGATACGGAAACAGCGAAATGCTGAAAGAACCTCAATCCAGTCTATTGTTGCCGTGACAAGCATGCGCATTTCTCGTCGAAGTTTTCCAGGCCGCTGGGCACGTGAGTGGAACTGACTCAGAAGCACGCAGCGATGCTTGACAATAGGGAGTTTCAGAACACCGTTTGCAAGCGCTGCGGGCGTTGCGGGCGCCATATGAACTTTAGAATAGCGTTTGCCCTGCTGCAAACCGCAACGCACGATCACAGCGACACCGTAGCCGCGAAACCAGCGCTTGCGGGCCACATGCGGGCCGCGATCGCCGCACGCAATTTTGGATTTTCTGCGTGCGGTCCGCGAACGCCGACTCGCGTTAAGACGCATGCGCAGTGGCAGCGACCGCACCGCAAGGGCTCGCGGTGCGCTATTCTAAAGCTCCCTATTAGCTGCGTTCTCTGAGCAAAGGCAGCGGCGCAACGCATAGCGTATAAATACTTAAAGAACAATAGGCAAATGATTTGAAACGTGGATTGTATTCTATCGTACATGTCGGTGCTGTGTTAGAGGTGGTCCACGGAGAAACGAATGGGTGTACTTTAGTGATGCGTAATTTATTTATTTATTTATTTATTTATTTATTTACAGTACCTTACAGAACCCTCGAGGGGCATTGTGTAAGGGGGGCGGTACAGATAATATGTTAGAAAAATATAAATACATATATCAACACATACATAGGCAAATAATGAATATAATAGAAAATGCAGTTCAACTTATGAACATGTAAGCAAAATACATACTAGAAAAGTGAGTTGCAGTATGTGAAAGTGAAATACAAAAAATATTATGACAGTAACTACAACCTAGCAATGGTGCAAAAACATCGGCAACAGTCCTATAAACACTGATGATTATGAAGATGCGATAGAGCAGTTTTTGGTGCATAAGTATTTTTTTAAGAATATGACTGAACTTTGTGTGGTCTTGTTCTGACGCAAGATCATCTGGCAAATCATTCCACAAACGAATAGCTCGTGGAAGAACCGACTGGTTGAAAGCATTAGTATTGCCGTACATGCGTGATAAGCTAAAGGTGTTATGTAGTCTGCTCGAAGTTTGATGTGCTAGATTAAGGTGAACAGATAGCATCATGCTGGTGTGGATAAGTTTGTGAAATACTGATAAAAGTGAGATGTCGCGGCGAATTTTCAGTGGCTCGTGTGCAAGACTATGTTTAATCTGTGTTACGCTGGACGGGAAGCTGTGATTACGCACTATGAATCGACTAGCTCTGTTCTGTATACGTTCTAACTTATCTGTGAGGTATTGTTGATATGGTGACCAAATGGAGGATGCGAACTGCATTTCGCCTATAAAGAGCCGGCGTGAGCACACATGTGTGCTTGCATGCTCCGGAAACATGAACCAGCAGCCGCGGTAAAATAAATTAATAAAATGCACAATGAATAAGAGAATGCGAGAAGTTGGTGAACGGAGGTGGAAGAATAGATAACCAGAGTTGTTATACGGTCATATCAGTTGTGCTTTTTTTTTTTTGTAAACCGTATAACGCGATACCGATTTTCTTCATAAGTTGTCAGGAGCGTTAAATGCGAATAAATTTATTACAACTTGTAGAAAACAAATAAGATGCGCCAAAAAGTTTATAAAGTGCAGGTAACGAACGATAGAAATTTGTTTAGACAGTATTCAGAACGTGCTATGTTACACTACCCAACTTTCTTCTTACATTCATGATAATTCATAATAGCAGACGACCGGACAATGACAGTAGGCCCGTTTACGAACGAAATTCTGTCTGCATTTTTTTATTTAAAAGTGCCTACCTGAAATAACATACACAGTGTATGAAGATTGGCTGATATTTGTTTTTAGGAATACCTCAGGACCAGAGCGCATTCGCGCAACCCAGAGTGTATTCTGTGCAAGTCTGGCATGCTATCGTATGCTGACCTTTGATGCACAATTAGCCTATGTTAAGAAGACGCAAAAGAAGTAGCGGTCATATATATTGCTATTGTACCGTCACCGCACACTCGCATAGAAGATATGGTCTCTCCGTTTCTTTGTCGCTCTAAATGCCGCTTTGCATTTTATCAACAGAATCTCTATACAGTATGCGTTGGCTTCAAGGATAGCGTTTTGTATGCCACTCACGGTAGTTTTGTCCACTGCTCCCACTGTTCTTTTTTTTTCTTAGGCTTGGAAACAAATAATAAAACGCTTATAGCTATGTTTATTGCGGAGGCCATAATTATGTAAACGGCAATAGCTATAGTATCCGGCTTGTAAAAGCAACATGTCCACGTCTGTGAGCACATTCCATGTGAGAGGAATGATTAGTAAGGATATAAAAAACTCACGGGAAGATGATCATTGGCTATTTGTGCATACAATAAGCTGATTAGCAATCCTAATGGATCCAGAACGGCTCTGTTTGTATGGCCGTATGACGATTTCCGTACTGTGGAGCTCTGTTTTTATCATTACCTTATTTGTAAGTTCTTCGGCACTATACAAGGCTATAGGTTCGAATGAACCAGAATCGAGCCAAGGGGCTGTATGGAGATGCCGTTGTTCTTTAGTACGCTTGCGCGACTCTCAGTAAGTGTAGGAGTACTCTTGTGTTTTTTCTTTATGTTTCGGGACGTATGAAATGTGTTGCATTGGGTTTCGAAGCTAATGAGATTCTCTGCAGGTACGGTCTTACTTAATATAAGTATCCCACGCTATACAAACGAGGAGTTACACGTCGGTATATATAGCGGAACCGCGGTGCACTCAATAAAGTCAAAACGTGGTAATTTTTTTGATGCATGCATGAATTTTATATACAAGACAGTCTCAATTCCAAATTGCAATGTCTTTGTACCAACATCTATACAGCGCACACTTCTGGGGTCACAAGGAAACCTCAGTTTTATATAGCAAACTATTAGCGCCAACATACGCACTTTGGACTTTCTTACGTCATGTTGAATTGCCAATGAACACGCGTTCTGTCTGCGGCATGCGGTGCTCAACCGGTGAATCGCTCTGGACGATGGTATAGTTTCAAGTACCAGTTTCACCACTGACCAAGTTTCATTTATGGCCACGAGTGATGCATGCGACGAGGTGATGTCGTAGCGTCTCTAAAGCTGACCGATGACGTTTCGCCAAGGTGGCATGATCAGGCGATGCTCCTTCCCGGGTGAGTTCGGTCAGAGGCGTCGTTGACGGGAGCACGCGGGGGCAGGGAGGAATCTTCCTCTCGCTCTCTCTCTCTGACCCTGGGAAAGTTGCCTAAGAGTTTTTACGTAGTAGCAGTTTAAGTATAGCAGTATACTAGTAATACTAACAATTATTTACTGTTACTACTACCAATTTAATAATAATAATAATAATAATAATAATAATAATAATAATAATAATAATAATAATAATAATAATAATAATAATAATAATAATAATAATAATAATAATAATAATAATAGGAAGAAGAACTATGACGTTGACGACAATATCGATGTTATCACTTGGCGGCACTTCATTTGGTTACTGCCTCAGGGATATATGCTCCACCGTGTTTGACTACATCAATGCAACTAAGAGATTACCGTGCTAGTGAACCTTAACATTTTCATATCTTAAGTTTATAATTCGTAGCTATGTCTGTCAGAAACAAGAGATGGCTTGACCGCTTGCTCAGCAACGATTTTTGTTTATTGGCAGTTTTATATCTAAACAAATTTTTCAGATTGGCTTTCATTTCATTTTAGTTTCATTTAAGTGTCCTGCCACTCGGTTCTTGGCCCATCCCCCTCTGTGGGTGAGCGCCATCCATGGGAGGCCATCAGCATCAGCATCAGCCTGAAGGAGGAGGAATTAACTTTATTATAAGAAACCAGCAGGTTAAGGTGGCCGGGCATGTAGGCCTCCCATGAGGGGAAGTCAAGCAATTTAATTTATTATCTACTACTAATAAAAGAAGCATCACTTTTTGTATATTTCACAAGCACCAAAGTTTTGCAAAACATTTACGTTTTTTTTTATTCTATGACCTCCATTATTCTAAAGTTACATAACATTTTTTAAGACATCACTCAATTGTAGGCCTAATCCCTACAGTAGAAGGCGAACAACAAGCGCAGACAATGAAGAAGGAAAAGGATGTGGGGCTCGTGCCCTTTCGCAGCCACGAGCCGCTTCGGCAGTTCTCGAAGACTACGTGGAGAATGAACGAGCAAAGCAATGTCGCCAGGTCGTCGCCTTGTCTCACGGACAGGTCTCGCACTCCTAAATCCAAGGGTGCTTCGGTGACCCCAAGCGATGACAGCAGTGCGGGAACCGAGTCCAAAAAGCCCCGCAGCTCCCGCAAGAAGGCGTCGCAGCAGAGGCTGGCCAGAAAAAGCCTAGCGGATGACTCTGGTTCAGGTATGAGACCCATCATGCGGCTTGGGGGTTTGTGTGAACGAAAGAACTCCCTGCTTTGCGAATGAATTTGCACTCGGGAGAAATCCATCTTTTTCGTCTTCTCGCTACAATGCACTCAACCTTCCCTCCAAAACATTTCCGCAACAAACAGTGGTTTTGCCCTGCCCCCATGCCCGGCCCACCTTCGACGATGCGACGACGTCATGATATAACGCCACGTTGTCTAACGCTATGGTGACGTCACAAATTTTAGCAATATGAAACGTTATCGCGGTTTTTTTCTTCTTTACGTAGCTCAGACGCGGACGCCACGACACGGCGGTCTATACGCCAACGGCCAATTTTCATATTTGACAAGACATCTGAGGCTTTAACCTTACAAAAAATTAATGGGCCGCGCACAATGCTTGGGAAATGTCAGGATCGATGTGTCAGGATCGATGTGTCAGGAGCGATGATGTAATTCTCTCGCCTTTGTCTTACACTCGCAGGAGCAAACATGGCAGCCGACAACCTCGGGTATGGCCGGATCCACCAACGCGCTTTAGGTATCAAAGTGACCGCCCAAGGCAGTGCGTTAACAGACCACAGTGAAACCGGCGTTCCCATTCGACCAGTCAAAACTGCCCAGTCGATGACCAAGCCGCACTCGCAGACCTCTCGTGAAACCAGTGGACGAGCTCCGCTCGGAAGGAGGAGCCTGAGCTGGACAAATACGAGTGCCATGCAGCGAAGTGGTTTCGCAACTAGGACACCCGGCGAATTCTCCTCGCAACTGTCTCAACCACAAGCAGCCGGGACCCCGATGAAGGTTTGTACGTTCAATATTTATTATTTAGAAGCATTTAATAAGCAGCTGATGATGTAGCAAAAATCACATGGTTCTCCATGCATTTGCCTAAATATACTCGGATGGTGAAACCAATCATATGGATTGTATCGGTCTTTGTGCAATTTCTTTTGTTTCTGTGATATGGGCTCCAACTTTCGCATTAAGTCATACAACACTGTTATCCTCATGTGTAAAAATGTATGACATATTGTTCAACAGACAATACACAAGAGTATTTAATATAACGTCAAGACATACTATTCGATGCTTGCTTAAAATAAAATATATCATCACTGCCCAATTTCTACCAGTGTTGTAAATTGTTTTCAGATGGAGGAGACTGGCTACGCTAGTGATTCCTGTTTATATTGCTTCTGTATTTTTTCTTAACAAGGACCTCAAGTCGAGTATAGCTTTTATTAAAGTTAACCTACGTAACACTGTGTGGAGCGTGAAATAGGAGCATTTTATTTCTTCTTGGCAAAGAATGGTCGAACTAAAGAATCACCAAAAATACAAAGCGCCTGATTAACACAAACAAATGGGGCGAGAACAAGAATGGACGCGGATGCACATTAAACCTTTTTCAAGCTAAGCTTGCTCTCCAAGTATGCAAGCCTAGAAAAAGTATGCTCATGCATATATATCGTAGCAAACTGCAACGAAAGCTTTAGAATCATCTCATGGAGGGAGGGAAACATAAGTCACTTCCACCCCAATGCAAGATGTTTTTGCAGTGAAGCATACCAAAAAATAGGAAAGGGACATTGTTACGGGACGCAGTGTGCCTGAAAAAAAGGGGCGGGGGAATGAAAAGTCATGTTATTTTATTTTAATAGGGATGAATTTCGTGGGCCCACATTTGAGAACCACTGCTTTATGGTTCGACCATACTATAAGAACTAGCAGTAACCCTGATGGCACCACCCCACCAGTAATGATAGAATATATCAGAAAAGCCTTGGAGAGCATGCAAAGAGGCAACGCTGCTGGTGAGGATCAGCTAACATCAGCTATGCTGAGAGATGGAGGACAGACTGTGTTAGAAAAACTAGCGACCCTGTTTACGAGGTGCCTCCTGACGGAAAGAGTACCAGAATCTTTGAAGAATGCTAACATTATCATAATACATAAGAAAGCGGATGACAAAGACTTGAAGAATTACAGGCCGATCAGCTTGCTCTCAGTAGTATACAAGCTATTTACAAAGGTAATTGCTAACAGAGTGAAGAAAACGTTAGAATTAAATCAACCAAAGGAACAAGCAGGATTTCAAACAGGCTACTCATCAACTGACCACATTCATACTATCAATCAGGTAATAAAGAAATGCTCAGAATATAACCAACCGCTATACATAGCCTTCATAGATTACGAGAAGGCGTTTGATTCAGTAGAAATATCAGCCGTCATGCAGACACTGCGGAATCAGGGCGTAGATGAAGTATATATAAACATTCTGGAAGAAATATACAGGGAATCAACTGCTATTATAGTGCTTCATAAAGAAAGCAACAGAATACCAATCAAGAAGTGTGTGAGGCAGGGGGATACAGTCTCCTCAATGTTATTTACCGCGAGCTTACGGGAGGTTTTCAGAGGCCTACAATGGGAAGAGTTAGGGATAAAAGTTCATGTTGAATACCTTAATAATCTGCGCTTCGCCGATGACATTGCATTGTTGAATAGCTCAAAGGACGAATTGCAACTCATGATTACAGAGTTAGACAAGGATTAATCTGCAGAAAACTAAAGTAATGTACAACAGCCCTGGAAGAGAACAGTACTTCAATATATGTAATAGTGCACTAGAAGCTGCAAAATACTATGTCTACGTAGGACAGGTAACCACTGAGCCGAACCACGAGAATGAAGTAACTAGAAAAATACGAATGGGGTGGAGCAAATTTGGCAAGCACTCTCAAGTCATGGCAGGTGGATTTCCACTATCCCTCAAAAGGAAGGTATATAACAGCTGCATCTTGCCGGTACTTAGCTACGGAGCAGAGACCTGGAGACTTACAAAGAGGGTTCAGCTTAAATTGAGGACGACGCAGCGAACAATGGAAAGGAAACTGGTAGGTGTAACCTTAAGAGGCAAGAATAGAGCAGAGTAGATCAGGGAACAAACCGGGTTTAAGGATATCTTATAGTTGAAATCAAGAAGAGGAAATGGACATGGGCCGGGCATGTACCAGTGGTGATTAAGGGTAACTAACTGGATTTCTAGAGAAGGCAAGCGGGTTAGGGGGAGACAGAAAATTAGGTGCGCGGATGAGATTAAGAAGTTTGTGGGTATAAAATGGCACCAGCAAGCACAGGACCGAGTTGACTGGCAGAATGTGTGGTGATGATGATGATGACGATCTTTATGGTGATGATAGTAATAATCGCTTAGTGGTCACCATGGTAGACCGTGATTGTTTCGGCGAAGACCTATGTGTTCCTTTGGTCGACCATTACATGCACGCCGTTTTTCCGGTGTCCTTAACTTTTGCTTTTTGCGTTCTACCGACAATCGTCTTAGAATGAACTGATTGAGTCTCTAGACTCTCGACATGTGTGCCTTTCATATATAAAAGCGGGAAACACGGGGGGGGGGGGGGGGAGGAAGGGTCGTTCGACGTTATTCGAAGCCCCCCGTGTGCAGTGCAAAGCAGGTACATTCTAATATTTAACGAGAACGCGTGGAATGGTGTTCACATGGTCAATAGGCACCCTATTATACAACATAGGGTTTTGATGCTTGTTTTATCATTGTCTAAGCTCTGTGTTGTAGTATGCCTGATTGCAAATAAATGTATGTCGTTTGCCTTTAATTGTTAAAAGACCCAAGGACAGCCAAAAACTCGAAATTCAGTTGTGGCGTTGCAGTCGCGTACGAGAGCCTTCATGTGCGTGCCGCCTCCGTTTTCGGTGTGCATAGGAAGGCTCCTTAGTACGAGTCTACAGCGAATGCGTTCGTCGGCTCGTCTGTCCGCCTCTACCGGAATGCCCTTCCCCAGCGTTCGAGGTCAAAATGCTTGAAACACGCGCATCTGCTAGCAGAGCAGCACACAAGCGGGAACGTCTGGTTGTGGTTTCGTAGCCTGGTGTTTTGTTTTATTCCATCTCAGACGAAAGCGTTCCGGGGTAGAGGTATACAAACATAACGCATATGATGTAGCACCAATGCGGCGTCGCCGACATTCGACAGACCCCGGGAGTACCTGGTACCGAGCCGCGAAATCATTCCTACGGGGCCTCCAGCGGGAGACGATTATTGGCGGCAGCGCCAAATTGGCCAAACCCGAAAAAGAGATTCGTTGCCGTTTTCTGTGCGCCCGACTCACCACAGAACACCTACCTCGCTCCCGCCAAGCAGCGCTGCTGGCGCCACCACGCCAGACCCGAAGAGGGTATTCACCTTTTCATAAACGCCTCTTTGGGCGCCGCCATAGCCCTCCTTAGGCTGCGCCGGCGCGTCCCCTTGAAAATGCACTGACAACGCTGCGCCCTTAGCCTTTGTACTCCCGCGCAGGGCCCATCACGGCGGTGTTTTTTTCCTTCCTGTGAAAAGGTGTATATATGGCCACGGCTGCTGAATAAAAAAACCGTTTTTTTTTAATCCAGCAGTTGTGATATGGCTCTGCACCACGCTAAAGCCTCGTGTGCACTGAACTCTGTGTACTTACACCGCGCTTCGCGCGAGCACAGCGCCACGTCCCACTGGACGTGCGCGCGCCATGAAGCGAAAACGACTTTAGCGGGGTTGGTAGCAACCCCACAGTAGTTAATGGAGCGCCAGCATATTTTTGAAAACACGACATTCCTCGAAGCTGCCTTCGAAGTTCAAGTACCGAAGCCGCATAGCCTGTCATTCTGTGCCATTCGTTTGTCGCAATCGCAAGCAGCGATGGCGACAAACCAACGGCGACAGCGCGAGGGCCGGCCTTTCAGCTACAAGTCATTCCAGCTTGAAAGCTTTTCCCGTGAATTTGATATGGCCATTGCCAGTGGCACACATCCTCTTACATAAGCATACTGTACGTCAGCGGTTGGCACTGTTCGCTAATAAAATGGACTTTGGTGACGTTAAGGATTAAGGAAGCATCTACGGTAAGACCTTTTCCTGTGTCCGCAATTGGAGCTTTTTCTTGCTTTACCTAAATGGCTGTCTTGTGTCGATTGTGTCTTCTGTTGCCCTTGTCCTTACAAGTGACATACCTATATAAGCCAGTGCTTGGCGTTTCAGGATTCATCGCTGCTGCGGAGCCGACGCGGCGCTCGGTGCCGGAGCAAAGCCACGTGCAAGTGGGTCGCAGCCGAAGCTGCGGCCATCATGACCATCACGTGCGCACTTCTCCTGTACCTACTGCCGCTCTCTGCGGTCACCGGGGCGTTGAGAGACAGCAGGCCATGCAACACGCAGAGTTGCCGCGACCAAGCCGAAACCATCCCTGCCTGGGTGAACGATAGCATCGCTCCGTGCGACGACTTCGAGGCGTATGCCTGCTCGCGTTGGACGCCAACCATCGATCATCCGTGGGATGGCACGGCCATGATGTCTCATGCTGATAACAGCTGGGTTCAGGAGTTTCGACGCCGGCTCGATGAAGGCGCGAACAGCTTGCCCATCGCGAAACGATTGGCGATACTCTTCGACTCTTGCCTGAGGAGCGGGACCTCAGAGGAGGATAGCAGAGAAGTATCTGAAATTCGAGAATTTATGCGGGGCCTCAAGATTCCCTGGCCCGAGCCGCCTCTGCCAGGAGTCGACCCGTTGGGTGTCATGCTCGATCTGGTGTTCAACTGGGACATCGGTATCTGGTTCCGAGTCGATTTGTCGCGACACACCACCGACTCTATCGACAGAAGAAACCTGCTCCTGCAGCCGGCAATGGTCCTCAGCTCGCGATGGCTTAACGTGGCAGGCATCTTACACACGGACAAGTTCGTAGACTATTGGTCGGGTTTTCATCGAGAATTTGCGCCCAATGAAACTATGCGACCCCTCGGTGCAATTTTGAACATCCGCAGGATGCAGAAAACGATATACTTGGACTTCGTACACGTTGAAAACAGCGAGTTAAAGCATCCTACGAACACTTTACTTAAAGATATTGACAGTTACACGCCCCACATTTCTACGCGTCGATGGACCGACGTCTTGAACGAAAACTTAGTCGGCCACGGAAAGTTCGTGTCGTCGGACGGCGTGACGACCATGGACGCAGAACTTCTCGCTGTCGTGGACAGGATGTTTGCCAACTTCAGCCGCGAGCAGCTTCTCGACCACGTCTCGTGGGAGCTCCTACAGATAATAGCTCCGCTTGTCGGCGCCGAATTGCGTGTGGCCAAGTACGGAAGCGCGAGACAGGCTGAGATCATGGGTAACAACTACTGCTCCACCCAAATCGAGAGAGCGTACCGCTGGCTCGTCACGGCGGTAGCGCTGCTCCCGCGGTTCGATGCCACGGCAAGGGCATTTCTTCACGGACAGCTGGCGAACGTCACTGAAGCGGCCATATCCAAGGTGAACGGCATCCCGTGGGCCGACAGCGAATCGGTGAAAATGGTTGCCAGCAAGCTGAGGAATCAGCGAACCCTCATTTGGCCGCCATACGAGCCTCTGGACGAAGAGGTTCTCTCCGAAGCTTTCGACTCCTGGTTCTACGAGAACGCGACGTTCGCGCAACACTGGATCCGATCGGTCACGAGGTGGCGGCACATGCGCACGAGTCCCAGCTACAAGCGCAGCGACGACTCGCCACGCTCGTACGCCTTTCCGCACTTCGAGTACGATCCGTTGTCGAACGTGGTTCGGGTGGCGGCGTCGGCACTCTTCCCCCCTTGGTACCAGGCTGCGGGTAGCAGAGCCGCTCTGTACGGCGCCATCGGCTTCACGTTCGCGCGAGAGATAATCAAGGCTTTCGACGTGCCAGCGTTCGACCGCCACGGTAGGTATCTCCACACGTGGCCCACGGAAATATGGAGGGAAGCCTCGGCGAACAAGGCGTCGTGTCTGCGTCCCGAATTCGACTCGGTCTTCCCCGAGATTCCAGCTCTGGAAGTTGCGCACGCGGCTTTCCTGGCGTCGTCCACCGACGACGCGGCGATTTCCAGGCAGTGGAGCGCCGAACGAGTGTTCTTCGTCACGGCCTGCTTCGCGATGTGCAACCTGCCCAAGACGTTGGGACGATTTCGCGCGGACTGCAACAAGGCGTTCAGGAACTTCGCTCCGTTCGCGGCGGCTTTCAAGTGTCCGCTCAATTCGAGGATGAACCCTGAAAAGAAATGCTCCTACTTCGACTAATGCACTGCGTATTACAGGCAAACGCACGATTTTCAGCGATATATTTGTATATAATGCTATACGGTCATCCATGGACATGTTTCGCTTTTAAGGTAGAATTTTTTATGAAGGTGTTTTGGTACATAGCTGATTCAGACTTTCAGTAAATGGATTTAGATGCGATTTTTTTCTGTTCTGATAATTTTTTCACGCTAATTCTTTTATGAAGGTCTAGAGAGATTACTGTTTCAGTAAATGGTTTGGGCATGAGATTTTTTTTCCTATTGCGATCTATTATTTTCGCTGATACATGCTGCAGTAAATGGTAAATCTATGTAATTAGCCAACACTCCCCGACAAAACATGTCGGCACTTCTCCAATTTTTCTACTTTAAAGTGAAGACCACCTCGAAAATTATGCTAAATTTATTTATATTACTTATAGACTACACGAGAGTTCACGTCGAATAATATTAGTCCTATATTAGGTCAATCCGTTTGAGCGAGCTCGAGACTCTGAACAGTTTGTGTACGACGTACAGTTACCTCTTAAAAAATCACTTCCAGCACCTCCTCAAGCAGATAAGGCTGTGTGCATTAGAAGACAAAGGACGCCAATCGCCAGATGACGATGATGATAATAATATGCCAGTCATGGGCGTCGGCAGTGTTTTGTTTTGGGAAAAGAGGGTTGGGGAGGGGACACTTGTTGCATCACGGCAGAAGGGTAGTGCTGGTGTAGAAGAAGCGGAGGTGGGTGGGTGGGTAAAAGAGTGTTATTTGCACTTCCCTGAGGACGTGCGCGATTCTAGCGAATATTTCAGCTAAGATTATGGAATGGTGCGAGCTTACGACGTTCAGTTCTGTAAATGTTGTATGTAGCTGGGCACACAACTTTCAAAAATTTGGAGGGGGAGAGGTGGACATCCCCGATAGAACAGTGCATGTCACGTTACTAGTGCTTGATTATGCTGTGTCACTTTCCGAAACGGGAAAATAAAAACAAAGAGCAAAGTCAAGAACAAAGGTTTTTTTTTTCCCCAATGCAATCTAACGCAAAAAATGTACAGTGTATGCTTGCTGAATAATAATATGACAGGTGGTATTAATATGGCGTGAAAAAAATTCTAAATAATGGCTAAAATGCATCTCTTCGGAGAGCAGATTGATGAGCCTACAAACAGCCAGTTACACACATTGTCTTGCTCTGCCTACTCATCTGGACTAAATGACCATCATAAGCAACACATTGCGACTTCACATAGACTGAAGATTTTTCGTACAAGAACTAGAGGGACGCATAGAAAAATCGAAGCAAGTTGAAGATCTGATAAAATGAAATGCAGTCAGTGGACGCATTGCAACGATGTCTAGCCCCGGTAGTCATGATGTTATTGGCCGATGTTCGCCGGCAGTCAAGGCGTTGGGCTATAATGAAAACCATGCCCTATAGGAGTTCATGTGCAAACATAGACGGTACTGCCATGGCACAGTGCACAAAATGTTTGTAATAAATTGTCTGTAGCACTGCTGTGCATTAGCTATAAGGGTAGGTGCCTAAATGTCAAGTTTAAACTAATTTAGCAAGCTTTACACAACTCAGAAGTTTGTTCCTGAAATGAAGAATGAAGCCTCTCCTCATAACTACAGTGGTTATTGATTCTTGTGCATCACATAGGACATGAAAATTCATGACACAGGAGAGTTGAAAGCAAGAATAGGTATGCACTGGAGCTTCATTGGTGTCACCATGACATCACCAGCAATTGTTCGCTGATATTCACTGAACATAGCTACATATGAAAGGTTTGAATCACGAAATTGAAGTGAATGCAGCGTTCCTACTCTGGTCGCACGAGTGCAGATGCAAGTCCAGTCGTGGAAACTGAAGCTCCAACTCTAGCCTCTTCGCAGCAGACAGCAGGTCCCATTCTGCAAATCGGGGCGCAATGAGCTGCAGGCTCAAAGGGAGACCGTTGCGCGAAAGTCGACACGGCAGGCTGACCGCAGGAAGCCCAGCCATATTGACCGGTTGGGTGCAAAAGTCTTCAACGGACACTCGCTCCCTGTTATCCTTAAGCGCCCAGTCCGAAAACTTGGGCGCTTCGGTGAGGGTTACCGGCGTTAAGATCATCTGCACACCCGATTCAAACACCCTCTTAAAGTCCTCGCATATCAAGCGACGCACTTGAAGAGCCTTCATAAAGTACTTGTCATAGTTCTTACGCAGCAGGAAAAAGTTTCCAGCCAATATTCGACCTCGCACGACTTCGTTAAACCCTTCGTGCCTCGAGGATGCGTACAGGGCTTCCGTCGAAGAGTCGTCGTCAGCGCGGTGCCCGTACTCGAGACCGTCGTAGCGAGCGAAGTTCGACGCCACCTCGCAACAGTTGAGTACAGAATAGCACTCCGTTGAATACTGCGAATGAGGTAACGACACCGAGGATACGATGGCGCCCAGCGAGTCTAACTTATCGGCCACGTACCGCCAAACGTCAACTACTTCAGGCGCCATACCCGGACAGTGGTACTCCCTTGGAATGCCAACACGAATGCCGGCAAGCGACGGCTCCTCTTCCAACTCCAGATTCCGCGCGTGCTCGGGAAGAGGCACACTCGTGGAGTCGTTTTCGTCGACACCAGCCGTAGCGTTAAACAACAGAACGACATCGTGCACTGTTTTCGCCAGTATGCCGGGAACGTCCATAGAGTTTGTTAGCGGGATAAGTCCGTGTCGAGAAAGTGCTCCGTACGTGGGTTTCAGGCCGACGACGCCGCACCGCGATGCCGGGTTCCGCGTCGAACCACCCGTATCGGAGCCCAAAGCCCCGAAAGCACAACCCGTCGCTACCGAGACGGCACTGCCACCGGAACTTCCACCGGCAATATGCCAGTCATCCGTCGCGTCCTTACCCAGATACTTCCACGGATTTCTGGACGGTCCAAAAGTCGAATCGGTGGCCCCTGAGCCCATTCCGAACTCGTCCATGTTCGTCTTGCCAAGGATGACCGCGCCTTGTTTTCGAAGCCTCTCGACGACAGTCGCTGTGTAAGGCGGGTGAAAATCGGCAAGCATTCGCGATCCACACGTTGTTCTTACACCAGATATGCAAAAGTTATCTTTCACAGCAATCGGAACGCCATCCAAGGGCCCCAACGGTGCATTTTTGGCCAAACGCTCGTGGCTTTCCTTCGCTTGCTCTTGTGCCTGCTCTGAAAACACCGTTACAAACGCGTTTAGACAGCTGGTTTCCTTGATATCTTTCAAACAGGCCAAACATACTTCCAAAGGAGAATACTTTTTGCTCTTCAAATGAGCCGCGAGCTCTCTTATGGTTAGTGAAAGCATTTTAAACTCACGAATAACGAGCGAAAGTCGGCAACGCTAGATCCTGCCATGTGCAGCCGAAAATGGCAACGCTCGCGCCCTCTATGCCCTTTCAAAGAAAGCGTCGACGCGAAACCGAAACCGAGGCAAGACAAGTTTCGGTTTCATTTTCAGTTTTTTTTTTGAAAAATTATATTGGTGCTTATGTGTTAAGAAGCCTAGAATACGTTGATCACCATAAAGTTTGTCCATAACCATTGCTGATAAACATGACCACATTTTCCAAGTGATGCCTTGGTTGCAGAGATTCCTTTGGTAAGTGGTCGTTGGAAACATCTTATACGAACTTGAATGGACGTGAGCAAGGCGAAATTGAGGAGTTGTCTCGCGAATGTGAATAGCTGTCTCTCGAGTTCTTGAAGCCACAAAACACTTGTTTAACATATCAAAAAAATGCTGTCGATCTGTCGTCTCGGTTCCCGTAAGCGAGTGATCACACTCAATACACATGGCGCGATTTATACGATGTCTATTTTACGAAGAGTCTATTTGGCCAAACATAGCCAGTCGCATTGTTTGGCCAAATAAACATTTCAGTAAATACCGCAGCACACGGGAGCATAATGAACGGTGCACCCGGCAGCACCGGCAATCGACCTCAGAGGCTGCGCAAGCCCACGTGTTTCTCCGCGCCGGCGACGTGCAAGCCGGCAAACAAAACACGGGACTTTTTACGATGCCACAGCTGGCTGCCTGATACGTGTAAATATGACCGCAGCCCGCGAATTCAGAAGCCTTTTGAGTCTCCATATCCATTTATTATAAAGAGAAACCTGAAAAAGATTATTGCAGTTCTTATTCTGTCATCGTCACATTACAACTGCTCCACGTATTCACCAAACGGGATATACCCGCTAACCCTGCTTGTTCCCTCACCCATTCTACCATATTACGATTTGCCAATGTTGCTCATATCAGTTTTCGTCAATTAATTACTGTTTAGTTCACCACCAACCATAAATTGTACTTCAAGTACACCAATCACAAAAATGTCACCCATCTCGGTTAGCACGAAGTAAAGCTGTACATTCGTGCCCAATCATACTTCTAACTTTATTTCCCTGTCTATATAAACAGGCATGCCCCTTCCTTATCGAACCACCAGTGTCAGCGACTGTAAGATGCAGGAACTACTCCTGTAATTCGAAACGTGGTAATAACACTATCCTCTTCTGGCGCGAATTATAATGCACTGTCTACAAATCTGTCAAATGCACATAGCAAAACTCTAAGGCACTTCGTATTACACTCCAAGAAAAAAAAATAAGGCAATGTGTTGTTTTCTGTGAGTTTCGGACAATAATTGCCATTAGTATATACTTAAATATTTCATTTTTCTGCACTCAGTCACGTTCTATTTTCACATGACAAGAATGAAATCAGGCTCCAAATGTGTGCGCAAGTAGTTTTTGGTTGTATTCACACCGGGAAAAAGAAAAGTATTACTTTTGACTGATTCTGGTGCGCTGCACGTCAAATGACCCACCAATCCTAACAGTACCTACACCAAAGTGCTCGATTACATATGCAGCTATAGCTCACTCAAATTATGTCAAGACATACCAACAATAAAGAAGGTTTACTTCACCCAATGATGTCGCTTTTTGCCCCAAGTTGAAGGGGATATAGATGTACCATGCTTTTTTGGTACATGAAGCTTCCACTTAGAAATTGAGGTTGGATCTCATGCCAACATCTCTTTGTGATGCAGTAAAACTGCTTTATGGAAATACCAGCATCAGGTAATTCCTCATGAACTTCCGGATTATCTTTAATAGAACTAAAGATAAATTAATAATAGGCAGCATGCAATCGATACTTCTTTCTGCCAAAGCATTAGGTAGAAGGGCAAGCTGCTTAAGAAAAAAAATGAGAAAGATTCATGCCTTACTGTGGCAATACTTTTTCTTGAGCAGCCTGAGAGTGGCAAAAGAACTTCTCAGGTTCAAGTACAGAGCTGAGACCAAGATTATAGGGCAAAGGTATGCAGTACTTTCAAACCAGAATTTGAAAGCCCAGTTTTTGACCAAACTGAAACTTTTGAAGTAGTGAGCTTTAAAATGGAGATTGTTGTTAATAAAGAACGGTGAAATAGGCCTCCCCATTTCAATCAGTGCAAACTTTCCAAGACATCTCAGGTAAGGGTGTTATATACCCAAGTTCAGCGTACAAGCATGCCACAAGAATGTGACAAGGTGCTGGCACACAAAGGACCAGACAATAGCCCGGTTTCTGTGTGTCCAAACTTTGATAACATCTTTAAAAACATCACTTTAACATGAGGAATGCTGAAACTTCTGTGCACAGTTGGACATCAATCATTGCTCGAACAGAAGCAAAAGAGTTTCAAATGCATATTAAGAAAAGGTGATCTCTACCAAAGGACAGCACTCTATGGAAGAGCTTGTGAACTTCTCTGGATCTTCAACTTGAATTCAGTATTATTTAAGTTTAATTTTGTGTTAGTACATTACTTAAAACAAACACCTTTTAGATAAGAGTGGTATACTAAAATGTGCTTTCACTGTATCTTGGGTCTTAAAATGTATGGCGATATATCACTTATATGTACTGCCAAGACAGAAATACACAAATGAATGGAGGCCGAACGTTTCAGACTAGCACAAGCACATCAAGTAGAAGTAATATACAGATGAATTGGGACCAAACGTTTCAGATTAGTACAGCACTACATTACAAGGACACTAAAGTCAAATAACAATTTACACTATAGAGAAAGCTCAATGTATGACGTCTGGAACAACAATATTATCAACAACAGTGCCCTACTTACCGAGAAATTAAGGTAAATGCACGAGAACACATGCACAACTAGCAAATTCGCAAAATGATCCCGATGATGCCTGACATACTGCCTGCAATTAATCACCGATTGTTTGATTGACATGTGGGTTTTAATGTCCCAAGACTACCATACAATTATGAAAGACGCCGTAGCGGAGGGCTCCAGAAATTTAGACCACCTGTGGTTTTCTAACATGCACCCAAATCTGAGCACACGGGCCTACAGCATTTTTACATCCATCGAAAATGCAGCCGCCGCTGCTGGGATTCGATCCCGCGACCTACGGGTCAGCAGCTGAGTACCTTAGCCACTAGACCACCACTGCGGGGCTGCGTTCACTAGTAATCGAGCTAGCTGCACTAAATAAAGAACTTTCCGTGCATCAAGAGATGTAATAAAATGCTGATTGTTCATTTCTGTTTGATTCATGGAAAGAAGAACCGCCTGACGTTACTCTAGGGAATAGCATGAATGGTTCAAAAGTTCAACCTCTGCCTGGTTGAACTGGCCAAGTCCTGCCATCTAGCACGCCCAGTTGAACCAAGTACGTCTGCCATCGTGGAGGCCATGGCAGGAAATCGTTAAATGGCTATTGTTGCTGCTGTCACTCAAATTATTTTTGTTTTGCTGCTACTGGTGTTGACGGCCGTGCAGTGAATCCAGGCAACGTTGTGCACGGAAACAGTGACTCGAGACGTTCTTGAGGTGGGCAATTTGAAGTGCGTTAACCTGATCCGGACAAACAAACACAATTTTATTTCAAAATAGTGCTTCTTCAACACAAAAGTAACACTACGAGGTTTCTGGACCACTTTTTCAACAACCAATGCAGACTTAATAGTTGCCTTTAGTGTCCCTTTAAGTAGAGCTCTAAAAGTGCAACATTTAGCTGTACGGTGTACCCTAGAAAAGGCACAGAAAATAAGACAGGTATCCAAGTCACCATCAATAGCTTCCTATGAAAACTTTCACCATGCATACCTATGCAGGCAGTATACACCCTCGATACTTTATAGTTCCACAGTGTAGGAAGGTGAGGTGACACAACGGCTTGGAGGTGCAGTGGAGCAGCCACACCAAAAAGTTGTTCCCGTTCGCAGCCTACCAGACTGCAATAGGCGCATTGGGGCCTGTAGAACATGTGTAAAATTGCTGGGCACCACTTACTTCACCCTGCCTGTGATGACAAGTTACACATTGAACTATTTTTATTCCCGTTTTGTGAAACTATTCATACTCGTGACAGTTTCCTTTCATCTTCTGAACTTATGCGAGGTGCATGGCACTATGGATCAACGGGCAAGAAGTGCTTCACACTACGTTGCATGTCATGATACAATTTCAGTATGGGAAATTATCACTGGTTTTTGTGCCGAAAGAAGGAATGCCATTCCTCACAAGAATAAAATGTTGCAGTCAAACGACCATTCTTGCAAAAGGCACTTCGAGCCACATCTGGTGACCAAAACCTGGGAGGCTCTCCACAGCAATAATGTCTATATTTGCACTCCCCGGAAAGCATCTTTCTCAAAAGGTGCAGTGCCTACATTTCCAGTATGCCCAAACTATTTGTCAAAATAGAGAAATAAAATGAAAGAGGCCCGCTGAGAGACAGGGTAGAACCAAGTCTTCCAAAAAAACAGCAAAAAAAAAAAGCCCGTTGATGCAGTTCTGCAAGTCTGTTTAGCTGTCCGCGGCCCTTGTTCACGTAGCATCATCTATGAGTGTATACATGAACCGAAACAAAATTTATCCAAGCTTGCTCGCCATACGAGTCACTTCTTCCTGCACTGCGCTTTATTTTGAAAGTTTATACACACACATTGAGAGCTTTATTCCCAACTAAGTGTGCCAAGACTAGACTGCTTATGATTTTTTCTACGAATACTCAACCCTAAAAAGAATTGATAAATTTGACTGCAAAGTTGCTGTTTTTTAAGGATATTTATTTTTGGAGTAAAGCAACAATTTATGAATGCACAATGAATGAATCTACAGAAAAAGAAAACAAAATTAAGGTAACATGATATTATGATACTAGAAATGCGACATGTTGGAGCCAAGTTCAGTCACACTGACAAGTGAAGACCCATAAGAGTGATGCAATCCTTGGCTTCTGCTTTTCTGTCTCTTCATATCAGACATAATTATCAAGGAATATGTGCAGTTTGGTTTTCAATTAAAATGATCTTCAAAGCACTACATCGTGCCATTAAAAAAAATGCATCGGGCTAACAATCCCAGCGTGACTTTCTATTTCTTCGCCTTTCCTCTTTAGATGTACCACTCGGCTGCTGCCCAGCGTTGGAGCTGGAAGATCTGCTCTGGCTTGAACCGTCTTGAGAAGATGAACGGATGCTGGAATCATTCCCTTGCGAATCTCGACGTGCATCTGCACTGACGGTTAGTGATGTGAACTGCACTGGAGCAGGTACTGCAAATGGAACCGGAGTGAATGCCGTGTGTCGCGGTGGTGAGGGTGGTCGCCGGGGTGGTGAACGCGGCAGCCCGCGCTTCCACGAAGTGTCCGTAGCCGCTGTGAACTGAGACTTGTACTGAGCCTGCAAAACGAAATGTATACAGCATAACTGATTTTAGTGTCATCAAGAGGCAAAATATAAGGTTGTTTGCAGGGAGGATGTGAAATTTCTGGGTTTGACAACATGGACAGACATACCTGTAAACACTGATATGGTTAATTGTCTGATAAAGTATAGATAGGCTCTGCTGTATAGATAGTCCTGCATTCACATTGGAACTAAAAATGCATGGACCATGCAGTAACAATTTAACCTGCACCAATCTAAGCCTTGCATATGGTTCAAAATTTATGAACATATGTAAATACTTCTAAGCACTGGCACAGTACCCCTTCAAAACACATTGAAATGTACAAGTTCCAATTAACCAGGTAGATTTCTTTGTCCCTTTAAATGCAACTGCAGCCACTAAGAGTGTGCAACGCAATGTAATACACCACAACACCACGTGTCTTAAGCTAAAATAATGTATACAACAGTGGGGATTGCCTGGTCATGCCCTTCTTAAGCACACTTTAGCTGATTTTACTGCCTTGTGCATGCTGAGGTAGGAAGTGCCAAATGATTGATAATGCTTCACATTATTTTTAGGAGATAGCATATAGATGTACACAATCTGGAAAAAGTTTATGGGATGCAATATTTTCACAAATGCCATATTATTCCTAATTTGTTTAAAAACATAACCTCCAATTAAATGCTCCAGTAGTTTTTGTGACCTATGCAGTAACCAATAAGATTAGAAGTGTCATGCACTAATAGTGCAGAAATTGGCATTTGCAATGGAGCCCATGTCGCGTAAACTTTTGCTGCCGTTTCTACAATAAGCAAGATGTTTAACTACGGTTGTGGAATGAAAGTTAGACTGAATATAAAAACCAGTTGCTCTACAGTGTGACAACCTTCTCAAAAAATTATGTTGGTGATGTGACATGCCAGCATGAAATATTAGTTGAATCAGTGCTGCGAGCACACTTATTTTGCAGTGAGCAAGCAATTAAGAAGTTGTGACAAGAAGCTGTTTTTTCTATGCTAGGTTATTGACCACAGTGATAGTATGCTCTCCAATGCACTGAATGCGTATTGTCGCATTATAATGCCTCGCATGAATGGCGAAGCAGGAGATAAAAGTACGTACCTGGAAAGCTGCCCGCATAGAAGACAGCCTGTCTGTCTGGGGACCAGCCCCAAGACGAGGCGTGGAGGGAGAGGAGGCCATGTTGCTGCGGACATCCGTCTTATTTCCAGAAGCAGCCACAAACCTCGGCCCCGAGAGCACGCTAGCTGTATAGCTGCCCATCCCCGACATGGGCCCAGCCGCAGGAGCCTGCCTAGGGTGGCCACCACTCTGCTTAAGAGAATCAACAGTTTTACAAGAAAAGCTTAAGGGACACTGATAGCAAACAACAATGTCTAAAACGTGAACATTGTGCACAGCAGAACATAAGTAATCAAGAAATTAAGGTAAGTGTAGGACACAAGTTGCGCCCCCGGTGGGACATGCTTGTACTACTATATTGCTATGATGGCAGAACAGCCTCAGCACAATTAATCACTAGTAATAAAGCTGTTGATAACAAAAAAAAGAAAACAATGAGGTGAATAAAAGCAAGATGGAATAAAATGCAGCTGGTGCATTTCAGTTTCATTCATGAAAAAGAACTTGTCGATGTCAGTGTTGAGGACAACGCAAGTTCTAGTTTTGCCTGGCTGCTCTCTGCTGCACCGCAGCACTGCCTGTTGGGCAGTGAAGGGCATGCCTGGCGAATGCTATGTCAAAAGGTGGTTAGTCAAGGCAGGTGGTTTGAATTGCGCTTACGGTATACGCGGGCCACTAAAGCTTGATTTTCTATCAAACTAAGCATTTCCTTGGCACAATAAAGCTACTACAAGGTTTATAGAATACTATTTTAACAATATACTTTGATTTAGTATTTGCTTTCGTGACCCTTTAAAACAGCAAAGATGATTTCATAATGCATGGAACCATTATTATTCATTCATGCAGAAATAGCAGAGGTCTGGCAGAGGTGACAAGGAAAAAAAAAAATGGCTTGCATGAAGCATTCCCTTTTACCCATGGCTTGACTGACACTTTCCTTTCCACAGGAGAGGAGGAGGAGGATAAAACAACTTTAATGACGCCACGGGGGAAATCAGTTATGTTTGTGTCATGAGTCCATTCAAGATGCTGGCGAGCACTAGATAGAGCGTGAAAGATGCCATTCTGACGGTGGCCAGAAACGTTTGGGAAAAGATGCACAATACAATAGAACTCTGCTCTTACACATCACTTAGAGAACTCCCAAATAAATTTCCGCATAGATTATTTATTTAGGAAAAATAATACACAGCATAATTTTACACAGTAAAAGCTAATTAATTCGACACTTGTTAATTTGGAAAACCAAACAATTAGGACGTTTTCTCTGGTCGTAGCCAGTATAAGCATTGTTTATTGGCATCAAGCTCTCATTAATTTGGCTACATTTAGCCACAAACCCAATCAATTCGGATGAGACCTTAAGTGCGCCGAGTGCAAAGCGCAAGTGACGGATTAACACATGAGCTCTTCGCTTGCATTCATATTGTAAACGAATTTGCAAATGACAAAAAGTGCAGATTCCTCCCTGCTTTTATGCGAAATGGTTATTGGACTTTTGCATTTCTAACAAAGTGAGAGTGGACTAATGGAATAGACATTAAGAAAGGGAAAAAAAAAATCACCCGTTTGCAGCACTTTCCTAACCCATTCGCCACCTTGCGGTTTTTGACAGAACTCATTTGCAATGTAATAGACATTCATTTACTGATGTCTTGATAGTTTTATAGTTAAGGATTTGGTTGATTCAGACATTTTTCTTAGTCCCATCAAATCCGAATTCCCGAGCTTTCACTGTAAACCTAAATGCGAGTATTAAATGCACATTCGAAAGGCACAGTGCCGGAAATAAACAGGATATTAAGGGGCACAACAAAGATGAAGAAGCGTACTCAAGGAACTGACTCATCTGCACTAATGTTTCAGCGACACTTATGCCCAAGTAGACACTGCTCGATGAGTCCAGGAGATAACAAGTACAGTACTGCAGATAGTACAAGGTCATGTGTTATAATGTTGTATCGCTATAGCACAGCTCAACTTGAGCGTGAAGGAAAAAGGCAAAAGCGAACAAGGGAAGTTAAGCACTCATCTTCTAGCCCATCATTCCCTTCTTCACCTTTGCCTCTTTCCTTCATGCAAAAACTGAGCTGCACTATAGCAATATGATGATATAGTCCAGGAGATAGCTTCAAAGGAGCCTAAGGAACAAGTGACACAGCTTCCCTCTACTTTCTTTTGAGTGCATGTTGTTTTGGATGTCGTATACGTCACGTGGCTCAAACTTTGAGCTCGTATGCTCTCTAAAAGTCCTGTCCAAGCAGTGCAAATGAAATGGAGACTAGGGTTTGTGTACAATTACCGCTGGTACGGCAGAAGAAGATGAGCAGTGCAGTGGTTTTTTTGCAACTACACTTTCAGAAACAACATTCGCGAGTAAGTGATACTTAGTGCTCTGGTAAGTAAAAAGCTAAGTGACAGCGATAAGAAACGCGATCAGTCTGACTGATTCTTTCAGAACAACATACTGCGAAATCTTGAGCAAGCGCCCCCACTTCCTTCTTCGGGAGATTTCGAATATGCGTCATCTTCACCCCTACCACCATTTTCGATTGATTTTATAGATTGATATGTAGGGTTTTATGTCCCAAAACCACCATATGATTATGAGAGACGCCGTAGCGGAGGGCTCTGGAAATTGTGACCACCTGGGGTTCTTTGACCGTCTGGTGCACCTGGATCTGAGCACACGGGCCTACAACACTCCCGCTTCCATCGGAAATGCAGCTGCCACAGCCGGGATTCCATCCCGCGACCTGCGGGACAGCAGCCGAGTGCCTCAGCCACTAGACCACCCCGGCGGAACCTACCACCATTTTCACTGTTTCATTCACTGTTTTTGTTTGCCCGACGAGGGCAAATGATAACATTGTAGTTCAATCAAGCATTTAATTAGGAATACAAGTGTGCATTTTTTATTCTTAGTGGCTCTTTTGCCATCATACTTACTTTTTTCTATCTCCACTTGATCAAGCGCCCACCTTCTAATCTTGTCATTATCCTTCACCGCAGGAAGCTGTCGGAATCAGCGGTCGGATGTTCCAATGGATAAAGAAAGGATTATTTGACGAGAAGGTACTTTTTTGTACAAACCTCAGATGGACCTACCACCAATTACTATACCTTCTGTGCATCCCTCAGGGCGCCGTATTAAGTCCCACTTTATTTAACCTCGTGATGGTAGGCCTTCATGAAATTTGGCCAAGTACTATCCTCATATCCATATATGCCGACGATATTTGTCTATGGACTTCGGCTGTAACTCGTCTACAAGTACGTGCAAGAGTCCAGCAGGCTGCCACCCTGACATGCTCATATCTCCGCAAGCAAGGTCTTTCCGTCTCAACGGAGAAATGTGCATTCGTTGCGTTTACTCGCAGAGCGATGACACAATACCCCGTTACCATCAATGGACAAAATATTCCATACCAGAAGAACCATCGCTTTCTGGGTGTGATTAGTGACAGGGACCTTTCGTGGAGTGCCCACTACAGTTACCTGAAGAGAAGGCTAACGTCCATCGTCAATATAATGCGGTTCCTCTGCGGAAAATCTTGGGGCACATCGATAAGGTCAATGATGCAGCTATACAGGGCACTGTTTCTGGGATTTTTGCGCTACAGCTTGCCGTTACTGGCAAGTACGTGCAAGACGAACATCCACACCATCGAAAGTCTGCAAGGACAAGCACTACGCGTGTGCTTAGGATTGCCGCGATGCACCTCAACCTACGGGGCAATTATGATCGCAAAAGAGCATCCAATTCAAACATACATCACCACTGACAATTTGAGAGCCCACATAAGACACCTCTGCCGAGTTCCTGGTCACCATGTTGCAGTGTTGCCACTTCAAAGACCACAAGCGATGTTTTCAAAGATTGTGTCTGCCCATAGAGAATGCCTTCCTTTTGGCTTCACTCCAGCAACAAGACCAGCGTCCCCTCCGTGGTGCCTACAACAACCACAGGTGTGCCTCACTATTTCAGGAATAACGAACAAGAGCCTTCATTCAACAGTGGTCCTACGACACGTAACATTGTCGCTACTCAACAAAAAATACGGCCAGAGGACCCACATTTACACCGATGGATTGGTCTCGGCTGACAGCTCCACAGGTGCTGTTGTCATCCCGACGTACCAGGTCACTATAAAGTTCAAACTGCCGCATAGGACAACATCCACAGCAGCGGAGCTTGCCGCCTTACGTGCTGCTATACTTTATATTGCGGAAGCCTGGCCTCAAAAATAGGCTGTGTTCTGCGACTCCAAGGCATTCCTTCAGAGCTTGCAATCAGCTTTACGACAAAGGGTGCATCAACAACTAGTGAATGAAATAAGAGGAGTGCTTCACGAAGTTTTATCGAAAGGACATGACGTGGTGTTCCAGTGGTTACCGAGACATTGTGGTATTGTCGGTAACGACCTTGCTGATAATGCTGCCCGATCCGCTTACGTGGACGCCCAGACAACCCAAATTCCATTGTCAAGAACCGACACTGCAAGGGGCCTTCACTCATTCACTAACACAATGTCGGAAACTTGGCTGAGTGACACCAGTGTCGGGAACCGCCTCCTACACGAATTGGACCCATCGAGAAAGCTTCAAGTTTTATCGGACCTCTCCCGCCAAGATGCAACTTTACTGTGCCGCCTGTGGTTAGGAGTAGCTTTTACGAAGGCGTACTCCTTTCGCATAGGAATGGCGGATAGCTCCTGATGTGAATCGTGCGACACTGACGAGACAATAAAACATCTACTGTGTTCATGTGAACGTTTTGCGAACGAACGCAACTTGCTGCGCGAAACCTTAGAGACACTAGACAGTAGACCGTTTTCCGAAGAGAAGATCCTTGGTTCATGGCTCTACGCGTCGCAGGCCAGCAAAGCGACGCGGGTATTGCTAAGTTTTCTGAAGACGACCGGACTACGCGACCGCTTACGAGCATGCAATGGACAAGGCCACATCTACACACATGTTGCCCTTCACTTCTCTCTCTTTTCTCCTTTAATCCCCTCATTCCTTCCCCCAGTGCAGGGTAGCAAACCAGACGTGTGTCTGGTTGACCTCCCCGCCTTTCATTTCTTCCCCTCATCCTCCTCCTTCACCGCAGGGGGGGGGGGGGGGGGCACTTGCTTAAGATTTTACGGTATATTGCCGCTTTTGCTATGGCAGATTCATTTCGGAAAACAAAAGAAAGGCTTCTTTTTGAATTATGTGCAGAAACTATAATACTGATATGTGGACATGTCAAGGATATTAAAGCGTTCACGCCCAACTGACTGAATAACCGGTTTTTAAAACTTGTCATGTTATGTATAAGGTTTCCTTAGAGTATGTAAAAATCAATGTTTACCCATACAGCAGAAGTCTTAACAAACATAATCAAAATCTACTATGCCAAGGCAAGCAGCAGTAGAAATCTGGTAGCAATTTCAGACAACTAAGCTTTCTTTCCGTTTTTCTCATTTTACATCAAGATTCTTCTTGCAGTAAGAACAGTGTTTCCAGTATTCTAGAAAAGTACTTAACCAGTGCAAGAGAAATTATATAACAGAGACATTTCATCAGATAATAGTCGTATCCCTGAACTCGGTCCTAAAAATGCGATTTTTTTTTCTCTAACATAATGACAGAAACCTGAACTTATCATTGCAGTGAGCAGTGATAATGCTATATACCAGGCCTTTCATGAGGTAGGTACCATAGTTAGTCCTCTAAACTTCAACTATGCCATTCTGTAGTACAGTTAAAGGCTCTAGAACATACGTCCTATCACAGTGCTAATGGTGCCAGCAGGCTCAAACTATACTCTTGTGTTGCATTGTTACTCTAGGTGCAACATTATGCTAACTGCACCTCTAAATGGGGCAGAGACAGCAAAGATCCACAACTGTGCGAAGAGGTGTGAGACTGAGCCTCATGCATTGTCTACAGTCTCCATCAAGTAGCAGCAATGCTAGCTCTGCGTTGCGATAGTACTTGGTGCATCACTTGACAACACGGTGCTCTGAATTGCTTTCACCCCTACACGCCTAAGAATTATATGAAGGATTCAACCTTTGTGGCCCGCCGAAAGCACTAGCTAGTCTGATCCTTCCAATTAGCACCCTTTTACAATCACATAATAAGGCTTGCACTTTGTTGTTTTTTTCATATGCCGTTGTGGTTTCGACTTTTTAAGATGAGTACAAGATGGATGGCAGCAGACAACTATGTCACCAAGATAAGCTGCTGTTGTGAGCTTATATCAACTTATGCTGGAATTATAGGAACAGAACTAACTAAACACACTTACACTATCAGGACAGCCGAGGCCGGGCCGCTCCCTTGTTCTGAAACCAAGCCCATAGCCTCCCACATTGAGTTTCTTGCCACTACCTTGTTTGAAGCGCGATTTCTTGAACCATTGGCTCTGTAAGAGAAACAATTATGTTACAATACAGAAATTACTGCGCTATATCATCATCATCATCAGCCTGCTCACACCCACTGCAGGGCAAAGGCCTCTCCCTTGATCCACAAGTCAACCCGCTCTTGTGCTTCCTGCTGCCACGTTACACCTGCGTACATTTTAATCTCATCGACCCACCTGACTTTCTGCCTCCCCTTTGCGTGTTTGCCTTCTCAGGGAATCCAGTAAGTTACCCTTAATGACCAGTATACAGACAAGACTACGTATACAAAGCTCACCACTTGAGAACAACTCCTTTAGGTGAATCACCCCCAACACTCCAAACAAAACATTATTTGCAATGAAGCGTGGAAACTTAGGCAAGTTGGTAGGACATAACTGAATTCAGGAACAGCGCAACCTACAAGTAGTTACTTCGTAACTACGGAAGCGAAAAAAACAAGGACAGAAAAGAGCGCTGACTTTCAACAAAGATTTAATATCGGAGTGAAGTACATATATAGGCGAAAATTGAGAAAAAATGGGCATGCGTAGAAGGGTGAAGGGACAAACTGCGATACACTGTCAGCAAAACTCTTGTCTCCCATTAAAAGGGCTCAGAAAACAATGCATATGTAACTTAAAAAAGATCGAGATACGCAATCTCCTTTTTCAACAATGCAACCGATGGGCAACTTACACATTTTCCGTCAAACTTGTTTATTTGATAAGCTTCAATAATCTCATGCGTGGCCTGCGAGTTGTGCTTGCTTAATACCTCGCAACGCTCAAAAACTGACACTCGTACGACAAGTTGCTCGACGCACTCCGGACAGCGAGATGAACAGGTGTGTTTCTGATGGTGTGGACGTTTTAACACGCTGTAAACCACCTAGCAGTGCAGTGGCCACTAGAAATGTTGTATCTTTCTTAAAAGCCCAGTCCTTAGCTCTTTTACCATCGGACAAAGAAGGTGGCTTTGCTGTTTTGCCTCCCCTTTTGTTTAAGGATGAAGCCACCATGGCTATAAACTCTGTTTTTAAACTCAGGCACTCTTCTATAGCAAAAGCTAAGTTGAAAGCGAAAAGGCTTTGCAGCTCTCTCGACCTAGAAAAAGTTGCTAAATGTATTGACAAATCAAAGAAGCTAAGTCTTGACATCTTTTTTACTGCTAAGACGCATAAGATTGACTGCCCACTACGGGTAATAGTTTCTGAGAACGGGACCTGGCAAAAACAGGTCGCCTTGTTTTTAAAAGAACAGCTCAACCTTTTAACTATTGACGATCCTTTCCTGGTAAAAGACTCTGAGGCGGTTATTAAATTTTTAAGGTCTAATGACAAAGGACTGAAGGCTTTCTCAATAGACGTGAAAGATCTATATTAGTCACTTCCACATAACGAACTGCTCCAGTGTTTAGAAGAATGCATTGATTCGTTTGGGTCGATAAACTTCCAGAATGTGTCAGGCATGCCAGTCCAAGGTTTTCTGGAATTGCTTTCATTTTATTTAAAGTCAATGGTTGCATCTTGGATTGAGCAACATTTTATTCAAAAAAGCGGCATTTGTATAGGTTCCTGTTTGGCACCAGTCCTGAGTGACATCTTTCTCGCGCATAAGGATCGCCACATTCAAAAAGATCTCGACTTTTCTCTCGTTGTGAAGGTCTGTAGGTTTGTTGATGATTTCATTGTATTTATTGATTGTTTGGATACTGTTTTTGGAGTTGTTGTCCACAGTCTTCTAGATTTGTTTAAGAAGCACTTGTTTCCTCTTGAACTTACGCATGAGTTACCGTCTGGAAATTTGATTAGGTTCCTAGACCTAACACTCTGTCTTAGAAGTACTCATTTGTGCTGGCTGTTTTCACCGAGAAGTGGTAAACCCCTTTTACCTTTCCACTCAGCTCATTCAAAACTGGTGAAAAGGGGTATCATTAAAGGTTGCCTGGTAAACGCTCTCAAGAGGTCATGCCCGCACTTAATGCAATGCAGTTTTAAAGCACAGGTAGAGCGCCTCTTAAGCGCCGGTTACTCGAGCGCCCTGATTTCTGCTGTTGCGGAAAAACTTTTGAAGCAAATTAAATATCAAGGAGGGCGATCTCAGCCTCAAAGCGCGTCTCTTCCCATGAAATATGTTGCAGTTCCGTATCTGCATAACGTGTCGCATCGGCTGAAAAAAATCGGTAAACGCGCTGGTGTTACTGTTATTTTTTCCGCCCCAGAAAAGCTTACAAAGCTGTGTAAGCTGGTGAATAATCCAGCTGCTATTAAAGGAAGATGCACTGTGAAACACAGAACGCGCTTTGTACCTTGTGTCATTGGTGTCGTGTATCTCATTCCGCTTTCGTGCGGAATGGTATACATAGGGCAAACCGGAAGGTGCCTTAATGACCGGTTAAGAGAGCACAATAACAATGTTCACAACGCAGTTCAAGGACACCTCGGAATCCACTGCAGAGACTGCGGCTGCGTGCCAGTTTTTGAGCGTTGCGAGGTATTAAGCAAGCACAACTCGCAGGCCACGCGTGAGATTATTGAAGCTTATCAAATAAACAAGTTTGACGGAAAATGTGTAAGTTGCCCATCGGTTGCATTGTTGAAAAAGGAGATTGCGTATCTCGATCTTTTTTAAGTTACATATGCATTATTTTCTCAGCCCTTTCAATGAGAGACAAGAGTTTTGCTGACAGTGTATCGCAGTTTGTCCCTGCACCCTTCTACGCATGCCCATTTTTTCTCAATTTTCGCCTATATATGTACTTCACTCCGATATTAAATCTTTGTTGAAAGTCAGCGCTCTTTTCTGTCCTTGTTTTTTTCACTTCCGTAGTTACGAAGTAACTACTTGTAGGTTGCGCTGTTCCTGAATTCAATTATTTGCAGGCACTTTAAAACGTAACTGCAGGTTGTGTGGCTGCTTAACTTGAAGTAGGCACCAATAGAAGAAAACTACTTATCTAATTCAATACACACAGCGCAGTCCTTGGTAACATCTTTTTGGGCAAATTTTATGCTAGTAATAGTGCTCATTTTCTAACATTACACTGATGTAAATTTTGTATAGTTTATTCTGACTGCATGAGTGTGTATAAAAAGTGTGAAATCTTCGTAAGATAATTCAGAATGCTTTAGTCGTAGTGCCCTAGGTCCCTTTTACTAAACTTGGAAGTAATGAATGAATATGGGAATTAATGGATGAAAATAAAGCTTGCATAAGCACATAATTATTGCTAAAATACTGTTTATCTTCAATCTCCCCAGGATTTGTATAATAGTGATTATGTGCCAGGCTGGAAAGATTTGAGACTTTCGCCTTGAAACTCATGTGAAAGAGGAAGACAATCGTGCTGCAGAGGGTGACTATTTTAGCCGGAAGAGCCGAGTCCGAGCAGTTGGTGCTACGACTCTGATTTTGCCATCCGCTTTTAGCGTCCGTAAACCTGCCTATCAAGTGCTGCATGTCGCCAATAAACCCCATTTAAGAGTGGTGAAGGCCCGGGGTATACATCTTTCCAAGTAATTTTGTTCAGTCGCCGCAGCGCTAGCGAGGGCGACTGACACTTCGATAACACATGAAGCAATCCAAACGATAGACAGGTTTGCATGCGTGGTTTGTTGTGTACATTCCTCAAGGAAGAGCCCCTATAATCATGAAGAGTGTAAAGGTGTCATTGTCATCATATTTTACCTGCATGGCAAGATCCATCAGATCTTGAGGCACATGCTGGCTTGCCCCTTCCAAATTACGCACAAGGTGGCCAGCAAACTCCTTCTCCTTGTCCGTAATCAGTGTGTATGCCACACCCTTTTCACCTAATGTGGCAGAACATGGCAACAAACAGCGTTCAGCACACACAGAGAAGAGCTTTATAATTCTATCGACAAGCTTTTTGAGCACAAGCATTTCGAAACATAAAACTGAATATGATTATATATTACAATGATTCGATTAGACGCAGCATTTTTCAATTCTTTTTTTTTTTTCACCCGTTGAAAAATGGCACATATTTAGTGAACCAACTTCGTTTGATGGCTGGTGTCGAACCCAGTTTCCTCAGCACTGGAAATCAATGCTCAACCTATTACTTAGGCTGAGAAACATCCACTGACTCAGAATAATACAAAAGTAAAAAATATCTGTACAGGTAGACACATACTGGAGAGTGCAGTATCACGCGAATGTAAAGGCATTCTAAATACAGTATATAACGTTGTTACCTGCACGGCCAGTCCTGCCAACTCTATGTGTGTGGGTGTCAATGTCACGAGCAATGTCGTAGTTCACCACAGTCTTAA
This sequence comes from Rhipicephalus microplus, assembly GCF_043290135.1. NCBI lineage: Eukaryota > Metazoa > Arthropoda > Arachnida > Ixodida > Ixodidae > Rhipicephalus > Rhipicephalus microplus. The sequence goes on from NC_134700.1 coordinate 271,614,108, forward strand.
CGTGGGGGATGTCCAGACCACGTGCTGCACAAGACAAAGAAAATGGCACCTTGGAGAAATACACTTACAATAGAATTTAGTACCCACTTGCAATGACTGCAAGATTGAAAGTACTTACGCAACCAATGCTCTTCAAGCCTGGCTTAAAGGGACACTAAAGGCAACTATTAAGTTGACACTGATTGTTGAAATACCGATCCAGAAACCTCGTAGTGTTACTTTTGTGCCAAGGAAGGACTTATTTTGAAATAAGATCATGTTTTAGTGACCCACATCGGGTTAGCGCACTTTAAATTACCTGCCTCAAGAAGTGGACCGACTCACGTCACTGTTGCCATGTGCAGTGTTGCCCAGCTTTACTGCACGGTCACAGTCACTAGTAGACAGAAAGAAAACAGTGAAAGCCACAGCAGCAACAGCGGCCATTGATAAATGTCCTGCCATTGGCTCTGAGATGGCAGACGTGTTTTGGTTCAACTGCGCCCCGCTAGATGGCACGACCTGTGAAGTTTAACCATGCGAAAATTGAATTTTTGAACCACTTGTGCCATTCCCCATAATAACGTCTGGCAGTTCTTTTTCCCATGAATCAAATAAGCAGCATTTTATTGCACCTCTTGATGCACGGATGGTTCTTTATTTAGTGCAGTTAGATTGATTACTAGAGATTAATTGTAGGCATTTCATCTGACGTCATGGGTTTCATTTTGAGAATGTCCTACTGCGGCGCATATATTCTTGTGCATTTACCTTAATTTCTCGGTAAGTAGGGCACTGCTGTTGATAATATTGTTGTTTTAGATGTTGTCATACATTGAGCTTTCACTCTGACGTATATTGTTATTTGACTTTAGTGTCCCTTTAAGGTGCAAGATCAAATCACCAGGTGTAAAAGGCAGACCCCATGCAAGCTCTATTAGCATTAACACTTCCAGAACACCGTTGCTAAGGTTTAAATACTACCGTAAAAACCAGAATATAGGGCGAAAAAAAAAATGCATTGAAAGTCAACCCTTGTCCTATATACCTGTCACTGGCAGAAAAAAATTTGGAAGTCTCGCAACAATGGGCAGCTGAAGTCAAAAGCCTTCCTTGCCATCGTGAGCATTAGCATCAACACCGTTGGGCAAGGCTAGGCAAGACCTACAGTGTTCTAGCAACGTCTTTTTGCCCCGGTTATCTGCTGTCAGTCTGCTGCTTTCTTTTTTTCTATTTCCTCCAGAAATTAGTGATGGGGGCGGCAGTTTATGATAGGCTTTAAGAAAAACGTTATCGAGTGTGCCGAAGCGCACGGCAACCTGGCGGCTGAACAGGAATGCGGTGCATCATAGAAAAGCGTCCAATACTAGAGGAGCCAAAGGCAGCTCATCACATCCTGCAGCAACCAAAAGAAAGACATCACTTTATGGGTGGACTGCAGTGCACCCCGAACTCGAAGCTTTGATTGATTGATATGTGGGGTTTAACGTCCTAAAACCACTATATGATTATGAGAGACGCCGTAGTGGAGGGCTCCGGAAATTTAGACCACCTGGGGTTCTTTAACGTGCACCCAAATCTGAGCACACAGGCCTACAACATTTCCGCCTCCATCGGAAATGCAGCCGCCGCAGCCGGGATTCGAACCCGCGCCCTGCGGGTCAGCAGCCGAGTACCTTAGCCACTAGACCACCGCGGCGGGGCCCGAACTCGAAGCGCTACTCGCTAAATTTGTCAGGAAGCTGCGTGCAAGGCCGCTACCCATAACAGCAGAGTGCATATGCGTAAAATCCCTGGAGATAAAGCGTGACTCTGGGATCACGAGGGCCCAATTTGACCATCTGCAGGAAAACTACTGCGCATGAGCGGTAATGGCACAGGCAGTGCCTTCTGCAAGCATTTTGGTTTTGGTAGGAAAATCGTAGCTCGGCTGGCCATTGGTCATACATTCATGTGACGCGGTTAAGTGGCTTTGCTTTCGTAGCTAGGGCAAATATGCCAGCACACTGCACGAATTATTTTACCCAGAGAGAAGTGTGAAAAGCTGGGCCTCATAGTTAATGTTTAGGTGTGATAAGAACCTATGAAAACTACTGGTGACGGTGTGTGATAGGTCGTGCCTTCATCGTCCTTCTCTTCAGTTTTCACTGCCTCACCGCGATGGTCTAGTGGCTAAGGTACTCTGCTGCTGGCCCGCGGGTCGCGGGATCAAATCCCAGCTGCGGTGGCTGCATTTTCGATACAGGCGGAAATGTTGTAGGCCCATGTGCTCAGATTTGGGTGCACGTTAAAGAACCCCAGGTGGTCGAAACCTCCGGAGCCCACCACTACGACGTCTCTCATAATCATATGGTGGTTTTGGGACGTTAAACCCCACATAACAATCAATAAATCTTGAGCTTTCACTGACCGGCTTTTCTCGCAGCTAAACCGAGAAATGAGTGTTAACTTTGACATGCTCACGTCTGCGAGGCTACGTTCTGAAAAGATGCTCGGATAACAGCATGTTAAATGTTGGCGAAGGAGGAGAAAAGCTTTATTGAAACAGAGGAGTGTGGAGCCTGCGGCTCGCCGGGGGTGCAAAACAAACATTCTCTGATCTCTTTAGGGTACCAAGGTAGCACACAGTCATTTGATATCAGCGCTTCTAATAGACTGCACTATACTGCCATTAATATGCGAGGATGTGCTCTCACATATCTCCACAAACCATGAGTTTAATAATCATAATAGTGGCAGCTGCATCCGTAGCCACTTTATGCATAGTAGGAGAAACTCCAGTTACATGAAGAAATTGTAATGTTGCGTATTATAAAAGTGCATCCTGCCACTAATACTGTTGTACTTGCGAGCGCCTTGGTGCGTATTTATTAAGACGGTCGTTTGACACTTTGGTGATTTTAACAAGAGACGCTTATATTAGAGTGTACTAGAAACGCTTATAATACACTCTACCTACACTAGATAATCTACTCGCAGTCCCAACAATGTGACCCATAATAATGACGAACCCTGTCATTCTCACGCAAGCACCAGACCTCACAGACGGTGCGCAAGCCGACCTCACCAAACCTAATTGATCGTCAGATGTTTCAAAGATTAACTTCAAGTATTTAACATAGTGTTCTTCCTTGAAGGAGCAGGCATGATGAGACTGGCAAACAATAGAAGTAGCGGAGTAAAGGTGTCACCTCACTTAGTCGTTGCTCAGGCTGAAATTCAAGAAATCCTTGTTCCACACCGTTTATACATATGTAAACAGAAAGTTTTCTTCCTTTACCATGTTCTTTCAACAATAGGCATGCATTTTCGGCACTAAAGTAACAAAACAAGTGACGTACACCGCTAAACACTGCTTTGAGCATGTCATTTAGCAAAGACGTTTCCAACCAAAATCACGAGTGAACCTTTCCTGTTTACACGTCAGGGGGCGGCCACTTTTCTGCAAACAGTCAATTCAAGGGATTGCCATCAAGGGTGCGTTGATTAATGAAAGGGACGAGCTTTGCGTTGAGGCGGCGTACTTTTGTCTTTCCGAAGATGCTGCATCAGTAACGCATCGAATGGAACGAAGGACGATGTGCTCTGGGACGCTAATAGTGAAAAACAGACATCCTCAGACTCAAGTTAGGACGAGTCTGAGTGACAGCATTTTGTGGCCTTCTGGCATTCAACTACATAAGAATAGAGTCCAAATGAAAAGAAACGTTACCACAGTGCAGCTCGTTGTGTCGCATATTTACCAAGGTAAGGGTGCACCGTGACACTTTGCGATTTTTAAAAATTGCTTTTTTAAAGATTCAAAGTTTGTGCTGTCGACCTATATTTCAAACCAACATATATTTAGGTTTTTATGATACATACGCAAGTTTACATAATGGCAAATACATCTGGGAAACTGAAGCGCTTATGTAAAAGACAGATGCCTGTCAATGAGCACTTCCATCTCTGATTTAACATACAAGGTTGTTGCTCCTGCCTGCCATACCCACAGCATCTGTCTTGTGAGCATAGAAGAAAGTCTATAGGAGTACCAACGCGATTTTGAGACATTGCAAAAGAGACGTTTTTCATTTCCTCGGTGTGCAGTTATAACGCTCTCCACAAACCAAACACGAATAAAATATTTGGCTTTAGTTCTAAAGTTCTCATCACTGAGATTCCGGTAGGTGGCCCTACTGCAATGGACATAATCTCAACAAGTCAACACAACTCCACCAAGTTTGCGAACTCCGCGACTTGCGAGCAGCCTAAATCGCAAAAATTACTGTCATAGTCACTGAAGCAAGTTCGCTCATCATTGTTTACATGCACCACGAGCAGGTGGCAGGTCTGCCCCTAGTACATAGCGAATAGCTGTCTCCTCGTGAGACACACTAAGATGACACGTCACTGAGAAACTGCCCCCCTTTATATATCGGAACCGAAAGTGTTTTAGGGGTGAAGCTCCTTAAAGCGTGGGTCTGTCCACCCTCTGATGTATATAGTAGTAGTACTAGTACGTAGCCACCGGTGGCACATACCCTCTTTAGAGAGTGTCACGGACGGCCATTTTTGGCGACACCGCGTCACGGCAATTAACGGGCGCCGTACTCCCCGACTGACCGTGAGAAACGGCGGCGAATGAAAGGGAGCCGAGAAGTGCAAAATGGGGTGCTCTCCTTAGAACGTCGCCGCCGACAGTTAATCCTTTTGTAACTGTGGCGACGTCTGCAAGGTTGTAGAAGGCCACGGTATACCCTGACCAAGGATTAGACTACGAGACGCACCCGCTGAGAGCTAAGTGGTTGACCGTTCCCACGGGGAAAAGCGTGGGAAATGCTCTGGTGGCCAAGCCGTATGACAACAACCCGACAGGTTGTCACTCTCGCTAGTTGAGCGCCCTCTCCCAATTAAAAAGGGGTGGGGTCAAAATATTTTTGGGGCGGAGTTTCTCATCAATTAAACGCGCATGATTGGACCCAGGTAGAGGTCTCTTGTCTCCAAGGAAGAGAGCAAGGAGACACGAGGGGGATTTAAGCGCAGGATTTCGCCCTGCTAGGCAGACTAGTCGCTGACCAAGATGGTGTAGAAACAGATCAACAAGCATCTCTTCTAGAAGTTTTTAGTGTGGCTCTGTATCGGCTGGCCACCTAAACTTAGCCGTTCGTCTAGTTGTGACGCGATATTAACGTCTGCAACGTAGACATCGGGACTTCGCCTCGAGTTAGCTCAACCTGCTCGAAGTCACCTGCAAGCACTAGCCTCCCGGAGCCACCAGCGTTGCAACACCGCCGACATCGCAGTCGTGCCAGAACTCTCTTCGACTTCTCGCATCCGATCGTCGGGGACACAACGCTGCCGGTCATCACACGTATGCCTTCACCTGTTTATATCTTCGAACTTTCTCCTCCGTCGTTCTATTCTTGTTAGTTTGTGTAGTTTGTAATAGTTCTCTCTCGTAAGCTGATTTATTGTTTCTGTTATATATTTCTTTAGTTGTATCAAGTGTCGATGTATTTTGTTAGTTGTATTGAAGTGTTGTATTAGATCCCGTGTTGCTGCAATATCACTAGAGTAAAGTTTGTTTTGTTTTCCCACGTCTCTGATCTCTTCACTGTCTCTGCTTGCGTACGGAACGAACCAACCTGCTGTCATTCCCGTCGCCGACTTCGCGCTGGCGACGCTAGAGTGGCAGCTTGTAACAGAGAGGGTAGGTGCCACATGGGATGCGAGATGGCGTTACTTGGAGTGTTCACTAGATGGACGCATGGACGAACAGACGGACAGATTAGCAGACGGATGGACGCACGAACGGACACATGGACAGACGGACGGACGCATGGATGGTTGCGCGGACAGACGAAAGCAAAAAAGAACGAACGGATGGACGGAAGCACAGACAGGCTGATGGACGCTTCGCCCTACTCATCATCATTCACTCTGTGAATATGCTGTGATTTTTTTTAGGTAGGAGCATTAGCAATATATACAATACAATCCCAAACATGGCAATGCACTTTATAGGGTTCTCAACATCATTTGTTTCAATCAACAGTTAAAAAATGTTGGAAAATCATGTCTTCTGCAAAAATGCTTAAGGTCTTCTTCATTCTAAGTGCTGTTTCATAAGAATCTGCATGAAGGCGGTTGGCAATAGCGCTAGCGTACATGCACACAATTTTTCTGTAAACAATACAGGACTGAAAGCTGCCCTCACTCCACTGCAGGGCAAATTTAGTCTATAACACAACATTATTACGACTCACCAGCAACGTCCGTGGCCACAAGAATAGGGAAATCCTTTTTCTTGAAGGAAGCAATCACTTTTGTTCTGTCATTCTGCTCCATGTCTCCGTGTAAAAGACCGACTGAAATGCAGAAAATTGAAATGAAAGACTCTGAATTCTGAGAACTGTTCAATGCGACATTCACATTCTTATGGATATGTAACGTTGAAGAGCTGCTGTTGAGCCCGCCAAGAGCTATGAAAAATGGGGAAGTACTGACGGGCCAACACAACTTCTCATGTAAGCACAACGCTTCAGCAATCTTGTTTTCTGCAATATTCTATATACTGAAACAAGAACGTATGAAAGGCCGATAAAAAAATACTTTATAAAAAATTTGTTGAGTTTTTTTCCAGTATTTTTTTTTTTTTCATCTACTGGCATACAACAAGCATGTTCCCAAATATGCCCCTACTTTGAAAGAGCTTGGTTTAGGGTTATTTGGCAGCAATACTACACTTCTACCACTTGTATTTGTACTTTGTTACTTAATGAAGAAATCAATTAGTATACTCAGGGCACTCAGGGACTCTAGCAGAAAACTGAAAACTTGGATATCAACAGCACTTACCATTGTGGTCGTGAGCCTTGAGGTTGTTTGCCAGCTCCTCTGCGTTAGCCTTCTTGGTGACGAAGATGAGAACACTGCCCACTGTGCCAGCGTCCAAGAGAATAACAAGTAAATAGAGACAAAAAGAAAAATTGCAATGAAGTTATGCACATACAAGGGAACCTGATAGGAACATTTATTCATTTCTGATGCATGACTTGAAAAGTGAAGACCTTTTGCATTGATATGCAAACTGATATTTTTGCTGTTCCACAACAAAGTCAAGGACATTGTACACATAATCTAATGCCTTTTTCATACTTACTTGTACTGTACACGTAAAAAATGCATCAGTGTAAGAGAAGCACTGAAATAGGCATGCACAATTGAAACATTATCACGATGCATCGATACACTGCTGCTGATGGCGAGATTTTATCCAAAAACCTTATTCTGAGCTCAGGTGACTGCATGTACTTTTGAGAAATCTTACGAAATCCAGAGAAAAAGGTTGAGTGCAGAAAAATGGGGAGGTTTGTAGTGAGATAAGGAATAACACTTGCAACTTATTTAACATGAATTCCTTGCAAGTATTCACATTTCAAAGCAAAAGCATGAACTGAGAGGCGGTGTTCATGGTATTGTTACTGCTGCCGACACTATCAGCTCGTGCCAGTCTATCCTCGGTTGTCCTCCTCTTCGTCGGCCGCGATGCCGCTGGCATGTAGCAAAATTTTAACAAACTTTCACACCACTTTCTATACAGGTTTATACACTTCATCACAACCTAAGTACCACGACTGAGGACTTAAGCGGCATTATGTCAGACGCTGTCAAGACCATGAACATCGAGGCTCTACATTTATAAAAGAAGTCTTCACTTAGTTACGTGAAGTAAGCTTACCAATAATCAGTAAGTCTCTTTCTCCGTCACTTTAGTAGCATTTCTAAAACGATACTGTCGACAAGAGAAGCTATAGAAGGCTCATTAACACCAAGGTAGAATTTCCCCTCACCTGAGGTGAATTCCACTAAATGTGTAGTGAGCCAGTTCCACTTGGATGTCGGTGGAATGCTGGGCATCACGAGTACGATTTGTGTCACATCTTCGTTAGCTTCTCCCACATCACCCTGAACCACCTTGATAGGGTCTGTAAGCACATCTCGAGCCAGCCGCTCCACTTTACGCTTGAATGTAGCGCTGAACATGAGGGCTGCATGTGTAGAAAAGAAAGTTGGTTTGCTTTACATTCAGCGGGGCTCACCGATGCATGCCACGAGAGAGGCAAAAGTACATTAGGTGGACCACAATCTTTGAACTCTTCTTTTGAAGACCACTGGCCAACATTGCATTCTGTCTCAATATTAGGGTACAGGACGTAACTAGTAATTGCTATTCAATGCCTCAAGATAGCATAACTTGTAGGACTGATGGAGTAATGCAAGTTGCACTCCTGCACAATTGAATGATAAGAGGCAACATCCTTTCGAGTGTAACTGCAAGTAAAAAAAAAAAAAGAGAAAAGAGAAAAAAACAACAACATATGATTTAATTCATTTCTGAAAACTTCAAACATAACATGCTGGAGACCAACATAGGTTGCCATATCTCTAGAGATCAATGTAAACTGAATATACACACATGTTCAACTGAGAACATGACAACCAACAAAAAAAGCAGAAAGGCAACACCATGAAAAAAAGTTACAAAGGGTTTCTTCATTCATGCAATGATCACATCCTTCTGCTTTCTGTTGTCTACTTTCTTTACACAGCAATCAAGCAGCTAAGAAAAATTCTTGGGCATTAACAACCATCATGACAGTTGCTTTTTACCTTTCTTCAATGCCACTGTCAATCAAAGAGGATTAGTATGAAGCTAAGGCTACATGCAGCCATGAGGAAGCACCTCGTGCCAAGATCGAAGGACATCCCGCCTCTTGGCACGATAATCTCCTCTACGATATAATAATAGAATGAGCCTACGTCAACAGCAGAAGCCAAAGACATGCTATGCTGTGATGGATAGGGCTAAAAATCTTTTTTCACGGTAGAAAATCGTTTTCACCTCTTCTAAAAATCTTTTTTCATCTCTTTTAAGAAGTACCTTTCTGAAGACTCATCAAGTGCTTGTCACCTATCCACTGCACCTCCACTTGGCCCTTTCAGTAGACACCCAATGAACATCCGCACACTTTCAGATGGATTTGCCACAATTTTTTTACAGCACTGAATGCCACAATGCTCTCAGATTCGCTGAAGCCCTGCATGCTTTAAACTTCTCAATGAGTCTCTGCAACATCAACAACAAAAGTACAAATACGTGGCAAGGTTACTCACTCTGCCTGTCAGGCCGAACGTGGTCACAGATGGATCGTACTTGGGGCTCTGCAAGAAATTCACAGGGGGCACAGTTCACAAGACAGCAAGCAAAAGATTACCAGTGGATGCTGCTCTCATCGGACGGACAAAGCGCTAACAACCAGCAACATAGAGAACACACAAGTGCACTTTAATAGCATTTCCTTCTTGAAACTTTTCCTAACAACAGCTGCCACTAACCCACAATAAGCAAACAGAATTGCGGCTGATTTCAACCCTCTCTCAGTCCAAGCGATCCAGTATCATGTGTTAGCATTTCTTTCAGATAGCAAATTGTAAATGGAAATGTTTAAACAAAATTTAACCAGAAATAAGGATTAAAACTGCACGCTCGGAATGCTCATGCTAAACTTTGACACCTGCACAAACAGTACAAGAAAAAAAAAACATAAGGCCATAGCAGTGCGAAAGAAGTGCTCAACAATACTTTGGCTTATAGTATTTCTTTTTCCCTTCCTATGTGGAAATTTCTTTATTTCTACTTCGATATACTTTCTTTTATGCTGTATTTATTGCTATGTTTCTGTGAACCCCTACTCAACATTACTCTGGGGCCTGTAGGCTATGAATGAATGAATAAATGAATAAATAAACAATACTTCGGATTGCTTTGAAATGAGAGCGCAGTACTTAGACGCGGACAGAAAGACAGAGACAAGCGCTTACTACCAAGTGAAACTGTTTTATCAGTCAGTATATATTTCATAGTTTTTTTAATAAACTTTCAGATGGTAGTAAGCACTTGTCCCTGTCTTTCTGTCCGCTTGTAAGTAGTGTGCTCTCAATTAAAAAAAATCATGAATCACCAACTCACCCAATCAACCATATTGACAAAACACTTCGGAATACATAGCTGAAAATATCATTGAACCTTTATTTCATAACCTTCTTCTGTTCGTCTTGTTTATGACACGCTCTTTAAAATATAGCCACTCACCAAAGCCCATGTCGAACATGCGATCCGCTTCATCTAGGACCAAAAATGTAACCCGCTCCAGGTTCGTAGCTTTCATTTTTATCATGTCAATCATGCGGCCCTGTAAAGAGAAAAAAGGCTCCTGTGAATTCACTTACCCAGCTAAAAGTACACAGGAAACAGTACACAGTATCAACAGTCACGTGCATGTAACTAACTGACAAGTGGTGAATATAGATGCTTGATGAGCGTTCAAAACTCTCGCACAGGCAAAACGTCGTGTAACTACCAAGCAACTCTCTACCTGCTGGTATTGTCTTGTGGCAAACAATGTGACAGCCTCATCAGTGAAGTAGCAATGACTATGAGCCCAATTTTTCAGATTTCTAGTACATGCCATAAGTAACTTCTTATCTGTGTGGTCCTATACCCTCCTCTAGGTGTTTTTTTTCTCCACGCTGCGTGAAATATCTCCTCAATGGGCAGCAGTAACACTGATTGCTAACCTCTTCTCTTTCTTGAGATAATTTTTTTTTTCACGCTATGAGAAAAAGGACAGAAACCAAAGAATGTGGCAAAAGAACAAGAGGCTTACAGGGGTGGCGACGACAATCTCAGCTCCTTCCTGGAGTGCCTTAGACTGCTCCCACTTACTGCCACCGCCAAAACAGCAGGCAGCACCTACACCGTACACCTTGCCGAAGCGCTTGGCTTCGAGATAGATCTGCAAGTACAAAGTGTGCAAGCAAGTCAAACAAGTCGGAGGTTCCAACAGAGAAGTCTGCAATTGATATGTAGGACACTTGTTGCGTAGGTTTACTTAGTTACATTGCGCCCTTTTAGTATGATATACACATGCTAGTTTTCTGGTAAACACATTCTTGAAGTTGATATTTGTGGAGTGTGTCTTTTGTCCAGATACGTGGCAACGTGTTCACACTGCATGACAATCGTGTTATACAGCTACGACAGTTCTGTTATACTGTCGAACCCACATACTACTATAACAAATTATTCTGTACGTGGAACAGTTGTAAAGTGCCCTTGAGTATATTTTTGATGCAGTCGATCCCGGGTATATTGAACTCGAAGGGGATCGCAAAATAGTTCGATATATCGAGAATTTGAAATACAAGATATGCTTATTTAAGGCCTAAATTGAAAAATTTCAGGCCTCTGAAATTGTTACAAGAGCTAAGATAACGATTTGCTCAAAAACAAGGTGCAAACTACAGGTTACCACACTTCATTTAGTCCGTAAACTTGTCTTGCTTCTTGCGCGCTGTAAAGTTCTAGTCATCCTTAATATCATTGAAGCTTTTCAAATAAGCGAGCTTAGCTCCTTTGGCCACAACATTAATTAACGCAGAACGCCGATGCAAGGTTTGTAGCCCGGCGAAAGCTTGGTTAGTGGCTGCAGCGAAGGCGTTTGCATATTTATCATAAATGCGCGAGTACACTTCCACGGCAACGGCAGCCAAAATCTCAGCATCAAGACTTTGGCTGCCGTTGCAGCCATGCAGTCAGAAACAGCAACATCATCTGTACCGGTGAAGTCGCTACTGTCCAAGATGGTGCACGGAAATGCTGATAAATCGCAGAATTCACTGAGATACCATACGCCGTTGTTAGCGGTCATGACCCACCTGAAGTCATCACTTGGCCCGCAAAGAACGTTTACAACAATACTTTACTTGAGGTCGCTCCAAGTGCCAGTAATAATTTTTATCGCTACGTGTGGGTCAACGTTCAGTTAAACTCCCGAATGAGGATTTATCAGGGAGGCGAGAAGTGCACAAGACCACAAGGCGCAAAAGACGCAACGCTGAGTTCGCCCGAGTTCTCACCGTCGACATGTTGGTGATATCGATGTCACTATTGCTTTGTAGCTGGCAGATGCTGCTTTTAGTGGCTTTGATACAAAAAGAAAAAAAAAGCATAGCCTCAGAGACACGTGTTTTGAAACCGAAAATACTAAAAATACATGGCAAGATAGCACATCTCGAAGGCCATGCTTTTCAGGCTTGCATGCCATTGTGCGCTAATGACAAGAAAGGAAATGCAAAGCACATGCGAGCATTGCACTGAGATCACCGAGTCACTTCCCATTCTCATTTCGGTGCCCTTGGCAATCAGCCTTTTGGAAAACATTATGTCCGTGCGCTAAGACCTGCAGATCGCGCATCAAACGTACAGATGTAGCAAGTGCCGCGCAACGAACCGGATCAGCGCGATAGAATAACACTTGTTTTTTTCGTGGCCTGCGCGTGAAAAAGGATCGGGACTTGTTAGAACGCGGCCTATAATTGATCAATATTTGCTAGGAAAAATGCATTTTCTGGTCTTCGGCGCGGCGCAGCGTTCAATATAGCGGATGTCCCGCTGTGCGATAGTTCTATATACAGGTGCACACTTTCGCATGGGAAGTTCAATGGGATTTTTCAACTGTTCGATATAGCCAATAATTCGATATATCAGAGTTTGATATATCCGGGATCGAATGTATATAAAATGATTTATATACAGGATCACCTATACTAAGAACTCTTATGTGATCCCGTTCATATTCTATGTATCCAAGTTTGACTGTACATGAGCTGGTGAACACACATAAATGGATGAAGAAGAACTGTGGAAGCTATGAAGATCTTGCATGTTTGGCATTCTGTCCATAGCATGCCACTACCTTATTGTTTTCGTGCTGCATTCACATATTCTGAAAAAGAAAAACAGAAAAGAAAAGCCCTGTGCTCACCTGTTGGGCAAGCTCCCTGGTTGGTGCCAAAATCAGGCCAATGGGACCTTCCCCTGGTGCGAGCTCTCTCTGTGGTTGTAAGGAAAAACAAAGGGCAAGATATGCATCCCAAGTGATTATATTGTTCTACTGTTTGTACAACGTTCCCTTATCACTTCCCAAAAGCTTCCCACACCACTTCTTAAGACAGTTTACAGTAATGCTGCTCCAATACAGCAGTGCTTAGACAACTTTCAGGCCTGCACCAAAGGTGGCATTATGCCACATACAAAAGTAAACAGGTAAATAACCCACCAACCACAAACACCTTGAACGGCTGACATTCATATTCTGGCGAACAACACGGTAGCATAAGTTTTTAGTAACTGTAAGAGTAACTGGAATGAGGTCTTCGAACCTCCCAGATAGGCATCCCACGCAACAAGTGTGACGTCATGTCATGGATGTTGAAACTACTTTATACACTGCCCCCATTCATTGATGAAATGTAGCGTCACAATTGTGTACAGCAAAAAAACACAAAGAAACAATAAGCTGTATGAGTTTTTAATGTTATTTTATACAATACTATAGTTTACGCCTCACTATGTCATACTATATTTTTTTTTCAATCTATCTTCTTTCAATCAACCTCACCCTTGCATTTCATGGCAGACACAACGCAGTAGGTTTTCAAAGCATTAGACTTCAACAGAGTGACCAGTAGAAGAGGTGGAAAAGGCTGTAGAAAAACCGTGCCATGCAGTCAGTTAACCCCATAATTTTTTTAACAGCAGGGCTGTTCGGGTTTGAGTTCTAGCCGTGACCAACGAACACCCAAAACGCAGCGTAGCAGTTCAAAGTGAAGTGGAAGCATACTATATGCATGCATAGTAAATTATAGCAAGGAGGTGGAAAAGGAAAGTGAGGATGAGGAGGAATGATGCAAGAGTGAGGTGGATGAGACAGTATGAAGTGTAGCACAGACATGTATAGTAGAGACAGGAGGCGGAAAAGGGAAGTGAGGAGGGAGAGAAGGATGGAAGATGGTAAAGCATAGCACAGTCATGTATAGTATATTGTACCAAGGGAGTGAGGAGGAAAAAGGAGGGGAGAAGATAAAGCATAACCATGTGTAGTATAGCAAGTAGCATAGTATAGCATAGTATAGCAAGAAATGAAAAAATAAGGGTGAAGAGGGATGACATGAGAGAGAGGATGAGGAAAAGGATGGGTAAGCATACTTTAGAGAATGTGAGTTGAAAGTCAGAAACATGTAGGTGGTCAAACAGAGAGGAGGAGGCGTGAGGAGAAATGATGAGCAGTGGTGCAGGTGGTAAGGCTAAGAGTGCAAGGCAACGTGCAGCCGCGCTGCGTGCAGGTGGCGGGATGTCGGCGATGATGTCTCAGCTTTTCATTACTTTGCATTCCATGGCTGAGGCTTCCCCTTAGCTCTGCTATCCCTTGGTGTTTATGACGAAGCCAGTTAAAGGTAAGCATAAATTGTTCTTCCGCCTGCATGTCCCTACCAAGCATCACCCACCTGATCCATGATGTGCGTCAAGAGAGGCCAGATGAAGGCGGCAGTCTTTCCTGAGCCAGTCTTGGCAATTCCAATCATGTCTCTACCGCTCAGTGCCACTGGGACTCCCTGCAATAAGTGCAGTCATTAAATTGCCATCAGAAAGCCAACTATTATTAGGAACCATAAACTTAAAAACCTGAAAGCGTTACATCAAAAGAAGAACCAAACAACAGCCAATAACTAAACTAACGCAACCTTAATGAAGACCAGTACCGTGGAACCACGATTATATGACTTTGAGGAGACCACACAAAATTGTTGTATAACCTGAGCTAAGAATATAAGTGGTGATACTCAGCCTTATCCCACAAATGAATCCAGATCACCCAAATAAGCTCATGGCATGACCGAACGCTTCTCTAATGAAGGTAATTTACATTTTTGAAAACGGCAACCAAGCATGTAGTTGAAGGAAGTGACAGTGAAATCTTATTCTCAATTTTAAACAAAAATCTTATTTAACGAGCATTGTTTTTCTGATAAATCAAGTTCGAAAATTGACTGCACGTGAAACTTATGCAACTTCTCAGAGAGAGTGGAGTTCTGCAGATTTAGTGGAAATGCAATGAATTATGCTAGGAAGTGAATACAAGTTTGCTGAATGATGAGCACAGCCACGACCTTAAAGCTGAACTTTATTAAATATTTTTAATATGAAGCAAAGTAATCTTCATTTCATGGACAACCCTGTGAATACAGAGAAATAAGAGGTTCGAACTAAGCTCATAGTGAAATAAAAGTTTCGGTGTTTTGGACTTCCCCTTATTAGCGCAGAAATACAAGGTAGGATTTTACCTCTGATAATGCCATTTTTCTAACAAGCTCCAACGCACGTGCTTGACGGTGTCTGCTACCTTTAGAAGCTATGTAATGCTTGTTGAAGTTGAGCACTTCATATGGAATAATTTTCAAGTATTATGGCTTTAGCTGCAGCCTAAATGATTAGACAGAAGTCGGTGACTCACAAAAATAAGCTTGCATATCTACAGGGTCTCTAGTGAAAACTTTCCATTAAAACTGCACAGCAGCATAATGTGGTGCTGCTACGAGACAGCCTACCTGTGCTTGGATGGGAGAAGGTTGTGTGTACTCTGCCTTGCGAATAGCCTTGAGCAATGATTCGTCAAATCCCAAATGGCCAAAGCTTGTCACGGGTTTCGGTGGAATAGCTCCTGTCACTTTGACACCCAACGTAGCACGCAACTGATCCACCTCAGCCTCGCTTAGCGCAGCTATTTCTTCATGCTCCACATAGAAGTTCTTGGTGAATTCCTTGTACTCAATGGTCAAGTGGTCTATAGGCGGCAGTGGATCGATGTACTAAAGAGGGAAAAAGAACATGTGCGAATTATAAAGAGCAAACTGAATCTGCCTACAAAGTGAATGTTGGTTGATTACTCCTTTTGTCACTTGTAACAAACAGCAGTCTAGCTCATGACGATTATAAAGTTACTGGTAAGCTTTTATGCGAATAAAACAATCATTACAGAAAGACAAAGAGAAAAAATATTTCAGAGAGCTGTAGGTTAGTATCAAAATTTTAAAGTTCAGTTAATAGGATAAGAACTAATCAAGCCAAATAAAAGTAGGATCAGCTTCATTACGTAAGAATGAATGTGGCTTCCAGAAGCTGTACCTTTGACTTGACTGGGGCGATCGGATTGCCATCCTCATCATATTCCAGCTCAACGTCACTGTCATCTTTGTCTGCTCCTGCGTTAGGGTTCTCTTCAATGTAACGATAATAGGATTCTTCATCGTCTTCATTCTCTATATCATCACGGACACCCCTAAGAACAAAAAAATGGCAAGAATGAATGACAATCTCCTACAAAACAAATGCACTACATGAATACACGCTGTTATATACAGTTTTCAGAACATAACAAATCAGTCTCTAGTTGAAGGCGCATGTACCAATGCAAACGTAAAGCCGAGCTGATTAAAGATTGTACTCCACGAAAAAAAGAAACAAGGGGTTCAGGGGAGAGGGTATGCAGCAGATTCAGTTATGCTTACTTCAGTTCATCCTTTGATTTAGTTTCCTTCTCGGGTGTCTTGGTATTCTTGGAAGGTTTATCTTTTTCCAGCTTTTTCTGTGAAAAAACAACAATCGAGGAGTGATTGTCACAACCAGCACTAAACTATCCCAAGCCTTTTGGGCGATCTAATAACCCAGCAGCCTGCAATGAAATGAACAAACTGCCGAGTCCTTGCCATATGCCCTTGCCTCCACTTTCAGTTATAGCAAGGAAGGAGCACAGTAGAATGGCATCTTTGTACGCTATTACATTATGTTTACCAAACAGTTACCTGGATGAAGGAATAAAGATGACAACATTGCATACAAGCAACTGATGTTCAATGAAGCATTATTAGGTATAACAGCAAAAAAATTAAAAGTTCTTATATGTACAGTACAGACCACTCATACCGTAAGTCCCGGGAGCTGTGAATATCCACATTATAAGAGGTACTGCACTATATGACCGATACATTTTTTCAAGGGCTGCACTTGCGAAAATCGAAACATGTGACGCATGGTGCTGACAGCCATTTAAATTTCCGAATGTTAAGAAAATTAAGAAAGGCTATCCGTCGCCTAGGCAACCAACCTC
The DNA here is from genome assembly GCF_043290135.1 of Rhipicephalus microplus. Taxonomy (NCBI): domain Eukaryota; kingdom Metazoa; phylum Arthropoda; class Arachnida; order Ixodida; family Ixodidae; genus Rhipicephalus; species Rhipicephalus microplus. The sequence goes on from NC_134700.1 coordinate 271,631,141, forward strand.
CTCCCATTCGGCGAAAGCATGCAACGTGCCGTGTTTTTTTCCCTTTCTTTTTTCTCCCTTCGCCCTTTGTTCATTCACTTCGCGCCTCCTCCTCCCACGTAACGACTTCTTCGCACACTCCTCAGCGGCGCACCCGGTGCGCCTTCTTTCAGAAGCGCCCTTGCTACTGCCTTTGACACAAAGATTTTGTCCGGTAATCGCATTATAACCGGTCTTTCATCTTGGGGGCCTGCCCAATACATGGTATGCGTATACATAGGATTTTACAAGAGGGTAAACGGGAGCAAAAAAAAAAAACGCATTTCGGCCGGTCTTGCACTATAAGCAATTACATTATAAGTGGTCTATACTATATAAACTTGCTTGCAATATAAACTAAAATTAAACTCAATAAACAATTGTATCGGGCCAGTTGGTCTTAGTGACTGCGCTTCCTAGGAAGATAAAATTAAACATTGTGCAGGTAAGTAATGAAGACTTTGTGACAAAGTACAAAAGGAAGAGTCCTTCACACATTCACAGGTGAAATAACACAGCCACAACGCAACACTCTGAGCCAGTAACACAACATACCAGCAACTCTGGCTGATCAGTTCCGACTGGTTGTAGAATACGCCAGCAAAGGAGATGTCCAAGATACAGTGAAGATGGACAATCGTTTGGAGTGTAGATAGACACTGATTTAAGACTGTCATTGTGAAAGGTATTAGTGGCTGTACTGCTCTACTGCGTGAATAAGATATCATTTAACACAACTAAGAATGCAGATGAAAATCTAGATAAAATTTTTTAAGGTTCAAAGCTTCTTATTAAAAATGTTTGCTGTATTCCACTTTAATTCAGTTAAGTTAGTATTTAAAGGATTAAAATTCTCTAAGCATGCTAGCTTATGAAAACGGCCATTATTCATGAGCCTGCAAAATAAGTGCCTTTTTTTTTAGGTGCTGACACTATGCAACTGTCAAGACTTCCAAACAGACAGTGCAACTAGAGTGTTGGATGCAACGTCACCTGGCTCATGACCATTGAATGTGTCCACAACACTCTACCACATTTTGCCTAAGGCAAGTATAAAATGCACTGACTGATTTACAAATTGATGCTGCCATTGAGATTGAAATGAAACACTCACTTCTTGTCTCACTACTTGTCTAGCACGGCACCCAAATCACACTGTGCGGAAATATACTGATCTGACTTCAGTGCAAACTGGCCTATAGTGAGTCACTACACAGCCCAGTTTTTCAAATCTCCTTCACAAGAACTAGTCTGACCCAGTCATCTTGAATGTAATGCCAAGAGGTTTATTAGCAGAGAATGTAAGAAAGTGGTTAACCATGTAAGTTACAGCTTGCTGTTACTGAACTATTCTATGCCTCAGTCAACCGTGCTATCATTTAATATGGTGGGGTCCTTCATATTTATGTTGCTATGCTCACTGTATCAGAACGTTTTGAAGCAGCCCACTAGTCACATGACACAACTACAATGCAAACACAAGCACATGTACACTATGCCAAAATTTTCATATGCCGTACCAACAAACCCGATGCGAACTCGGGTTGTTTATGTAGCTTGTAGCGTGAATACTCAACTGAAGTATACTGGGCCTTTTTTGTCATAACACACTTGTTAAAAAGCTTTATCGATCAAAAAACTTAAACCTAGAGTTGCTTTTGATTTCACAAAATGTGATTACACTGCTCACCTGAATGTCAGCCATGTAAGCGTCTAGAGGGTCTTCCTCGCTATCGGAGGAATTAAGTTGTTTCTCTCGATGCTGCTGTTCGTCCCATGAAGGACTTCCAGGGGCTGGTATGTACGCCAACTGCCCTCCCCGCCCATCCTCTTCATCCTGTTCGAAGTATCTGGGAGAACAACCGCAGCCTCAGTCGCTGATGACAAGCGAAGGGGATCATGCCTTAACATTTTGTCAGCACTTCTGCCAATGTCAATGAGTGATTTGCTTAAAGAACATGCAATATCACTGTCATTGTGTAATTTCATGAATTGAAGTGTCTGACTGGCCGTAGGGCCACGTTGGAGATGCGAACAATCAAGATACCGAGCGTACACATGCATATTTAACTTTATACTCATCAGTTACGTTGCAATAAACGAATAGATCAGACGGTAACACAAAATGAATGGTCTAGACATGACCTTTTAAATGACACGTTAGATCAGCTGATCAACGCTGCTGAAGAACACTAAGACCAGTTGCACTTTCTAACCGCCGTTTCCAGACAGTATAGTTTATGCACTGCTAAATTTTAGAGCGCACCCAGGAACGTCCGAATAAGCGTACTATTTTGACGTATTTCTACAACACAGAGAAAAAAATATCGAGTAAGTAAGCGTAAAAGCAGAAGAGCGGTAAAGCACTTTTTTATAGCGCCTGCATGAGATGAACACTTACTCTTCTTCGGTCTTGGGCCGCTTGCGAAGGTTTCCGTAGTTGATGTCCAAGGCATTTTGCGTTATGGTGCTTAAGCCAGTGTAGCCGCGCCGGTTCACAACCGGCAAGGTGGGAACAGGTGCCGTTTCTGGTTGCAAAGCACTGCGACCGAGCGGCGGATCGGTTTTCTTTGAAGAAACCTCGAAGCTTCCGAAGCCAAAACCTCTAGGACGCCCTTCGCCGCCTTTGTGAAACATGCTGCTCTGTTGACGCAGCCGAACACTCCAAGCGGTCTATTACGGCAAGGTTTTAGTTTCCCAGCTATGAGGTCTGCGGGAAAGGCACCTTACCTGGGAATGAAAACAAAGCTTGCGATTAGCAAAAGAAGTACGTGACCAAAACACAAGTGACAAATATCTGTCTCGCCTCTGTGTTTTCGCTTAGCGAACGGTGGAACAAGGCTGTTCACAGCAGAATAGCGTATTGCATTACCTACTATGTCGTAGAGCTATTCCGCATCACGCGAAGTGATCACAACAGCAAAAATACGAATCTTGCGAAGGCATTGAAAACTGTCGGCAAACCTCTCGAGTTTCAACAGCTCCCAACACTACCTAAATATTTACGGATTGTTTTGGCTCAAGTTGGATTGGATTGATCTGCTAGACTTGCTGCGATATCGATATGACTTCTGCTTGAAACAAAAAGCAAATGAGGCTTGCACGTTGTGATAAAAAACGTTAGTGCGAAGTTCATTACACTGTTTCACACTATTTAGAACTTTAACAAGGTGCTTTATTGGGCTGGTTGGTGCGCATGGTAGACGAAGAAAGTGCTTAACAGCGCAAACAACAGGAGGGGATAGAAGAGGCGCGCTCTGTTCTCGTCTCTTCTATTCCCTCCTGTCGATTGCGCTGTTAAGCACTTTCTTCGTCTATCTAAAACAATGTACAACAACACACACAAAGAAATGCGGCAAGGGTAAGGTTGGCCCCCACATATGAGTTCGAGGGGCCCGGTTGTAGGCTAGCTAGAAGCATCCCAGAACACCTACCAGTTTGAGAGTTTCCTGGAAGCATGGCATGAAGCTTACGTGAACGTGGGGAGTAACATAATCATATCCAAACCAGAGTCTATTTTATGTCAGAAATACAATCGTAAGATCTCCAATTACTATCGAATTAAGAAGCCGTAAATTTCTGGAAGTTTTCGCCATTCTAATCATGCATTACTTCGCACTTTTTGAGTAAAAGCCAACACTTCATGTGTACATGATGCGTGCTTCCCATTGTTTCGTCTTCGCGATTGTAATGCGATAGGTAACGGCAGCCTTACGACGATATAATCAAATTAATCTTTAAAGCTCCACTTAAAAAAAGCCGCTGTTAAGCCTTTATTGTGCGTTTTGTCATTTACAAGAGCCGCCGATGCTGAAAGTTCTACATGACCAAGACGTCACAGAAACGAGCGAACGTAACTAATTGGCGCACTAATATGAACATAAATCGACATTGGAAAGCGCGTGTCTGCCACTTGGTCACGTTTTTTTTTAAAGTTGTAAGTGATCTATATCAGATTGCGAGATATCTAAGTTACGATATATCGATCCACCACAACACGTCAGTGGATGTTGACGTCTTCTTTCTGTTCTGCTTCGCTCACAGATTACGTATGCACGTTTCCCCAGCGTAGTGGGATTTGATTAATTTCTGGGGCACATACGCTTTTGCCCGTGGTCGGCTTCTTCGTTTTTAGTTGACAAATGACGAGTGGAGGAGTACGCTCAATTTCTGCGGCGTACTTGCACTGGGAGTTTTCGCAGCAGAGCTGTCCTGCTCGAGGATGGCCTTGTGTCGTAGACAGATAATGATCATCAACACGAGCCGGCGCGTGTTCTCTTCTTGATCATTATCGTCTTCTGCTTCTCTCCCAGTACACGTGCGCTTATTTTGGCGGCCTGGGATGCCATAGTTCTTATGGCTAAGAGTGCGATTACAAAAAGAAAAAGAAAGCGAGATGAAATCAGAGAAAGAAAAAAAAGAATGGCAAAAAAGTTGGTGAGAGAAATCGTAGCCATGTAGAGTTTAGTTCAGCAAATACGTTGGGGGGGGGGGGGGGAAGAGATGTGCGAGAATGAAAGGCTGAGCCATTAAGCTATAGGACAAGCTGTAGTTGCCGACTAGCTATGCTGTAACCTAGCTCTGATTGTGTGAGTAAGAGCAAGCTGTTTAACTTGTTCATTTTTTTTTCTTCCGGGCCGTCCAGCGTGCCGAGGCCGCCGCCAGAGCTCAAGGGCTCGTGGCCGATGCCTAGGTGGGGATATCTGCCCAGATCCCTGAGCAACTTGCCGGACCCTTTTTTTCTTTTTTCTTTTTTTGAATAAAGTCGCGTCTCTCTCTCTTCGTTTCCACCACTTTGGACCTCGAGTTTTTAGTCAGCGTTTCTGGTGCTTTGACTTTTCTCCTACGTCCCAGTTTGCACGACTTAGCTCTAATTTAACAAGGTAAATTGTAAGTTTTATACAGAATTGTGCGATATAATAAACTAATTTCTCCCCCTTTCTTTGCGAGTTCGATATGTGCGAGTGCAAGTGTATTTAGCATGCGTTGCTTCCTTAGTCGACATTTTCAATTATTTAAGTTAGTTAAATCATTTTAAAATACGCATTGATTACTATGAAGTTTTTAGTCATTCTCAGTTACTTTTTAACTACTTTTAATCACCTTTTTTTAAATAACACTCTCAATCACTTCTTCACTTTTTGTGGTTTAGTGAACGTAAGGCATCTTGTATGATCGACGCACAAAGCAACAACGTGCCGCTTGCTTTTTTGCTTTGCTAGATTTTTTCAACCATTCGGGTTGATGCCGACGCTGAAGTTTAGTTACTCCGTCTATGGGACATCTAAGGCACCTTAAGGCTTTTCACCTTAAGAACTATTTCACACTTTTCCTGTACTTTCATTACGGACATTTTTTTTTCTTGGAATCATAACTTGGATCCAGCGTATGACCTGCGCCCCTTTTTGTCAGCTTTTCTATTAAAGAAAGCACTGCATTTAACGGAATATATTTTTGATTCCACGAATAATGCACATTTCAATGAAGTATAACTGCGAATATGTTCGTGACTACTTCAGGAATTCATATTACATTTAGCAGGGGAAGTTTCTGGTAACCTTAGTTCACAGCCAAGAATCATATAGTAATAAGGCCGTGGAAGAAATCTCTCGGTTTATTGCTCAACTCGCAGAAAAACTGCATGATCGTGCCTGGTATGCATCTTCAGTTTTCTCGATTATAGTAACCCCTTATATATCCGTTCAAATACTATAGCGTTAAAGATATCGTTTTGCATAAAATTCGGGGTCGGCATCTGCGTCATCAGTTGTTAGCGAAAAATCGGTGTTGTCCGTGAGCTTAAGTTCGAGGTAGATGCAAATAAGGAAACAAAAATTTGCGGTTCAAGCGTGAATCGAACCCAGGACTACTGCGTAGTAATCAAGTTCTGATGCATAAAAATTGCTTCGGAAAAAAGAATTATATGAATATTATGTAGTGCAATGAGTTTCATTAAAGCGTCTAATTTTGCATCCAATGTGGTGCAGAAGTGAAGAATCACACCAGGTGAATTGCGCAGTGTGTCTTTGGTTGTAAAGCCCATAAATTGCGAAGAACTCCGGCATAATTGGTCGTCATTGTCAACAGCAGCATCAACGTGTGCAGCTATGCGTGTTGCCCTATGCGGAGTTGTAGTGAGTACACCTCTCCCAATCGTAAAAGGAAAAATTATGTCGCAGAAGTGGACACCTCGCAACTGTATGCTTGCAGTGTGGCAGATTGGGCTAGTTGGTATGACATGACGATAGTTATAGCGCGAGAACAGAATGGCGACACAGAGACAAGAAGGACACGAACGTCGTGTCCTTCTTGTCTCTGTGTCCTCGTTCTGTTCTCGCGCTTTAACTATCGTCTTGTGTGCTTGCGTTAGCTCTTCTAGCTAGTGACTGAGAACGCAGCGCACACTGGGTCCGATTTCGTAATCGCGTTCTGCTCATGAAGGCGAATCAAGCGCCCTCCAAGCCTTTTCTTTTTCCTTTTCGCCAGCGTACAGGTTTATAATAGATTCGACCAATGGGCTTGAGGCACGACGTTCAAAGATGCGAGTTTCGCTGCGCAATGAACGACCTTGCAAAATAACATTTTCTTCGAATCAGTATTGAAATCTAAGAAGAGATGGTTATTTTCATTTTTTTGTTTTTTTGTTTACATATGACGTATATGTATATACTGTCACTTTGCTGGCTTCGGGGAGAGCATTCAGACAAGTCGGAGCAGGTTTTCAGAGAACCGACCAGCATATCGCTAATAAAGTTTGTTGTCCGATCATCGTCATCAAGGTCTCGTATTCATCGTCAATGCGCTATTCGCACGAAGCCATACGGAGAAGCCCAGAAAAATCGACTGAGATCCGGCCAAATTTAGAACGCCCCCTATCAGAACCGCAAGCGTCTCGAAAGGGCTTCCTCATTTATGAATCACGCCGAGACGAGGTTTCTACCAAACTCTCCGAGATTGTGACCCCGAACAATTCGTCGCCGACAAAGCGCAGATAATGTGCCATAATTTCGTGACTTTGCGCGAAGCGGTATAGTTGGCACGATGAATTATCTCAATATCGGCAGGGTTGAAAAGATTGAACGTGGGTTGAGCTCAGAAGTGAATAGGCATCGGGACCCAGAATTGCGTTCAAGGATCGGGTGGTGTTCCAGTGAAATGGTGAAACGAGTTAGCGGTTTAACTTCCAACATCCGGCTTCATGCAGTAAAAGGAGCCCATATAGCAGACACGCACGAGGCAAGCTCTGTTGGCTTTTTTTTTTTGTATAACAGGTACTCGGTGATCGAAGCATTAAAGGGAAATAACAGCATCAAGAAAACAGTGCACGGAGCCAGAGAAATATGGGAAATAATAAATTGTTGTAAACTTAAATGCTAAGGTAAGGAAGAATGAAGTGAAAGCTTTTTTATTGGAGTGTCCTGTTTTACTGATTATGATTCCAACCGGACCGTCCTCCGGTCAATTTTTTTTTATATTGAGGAACGCGAATAATAAATACGATTCTTGCGAGTGTTGATCAAGCATCACTGCTCACGGCGCAGCAGCAACTTTGATTTTTTTTTTTTTTTGGCAGACGTGCCGGATGCATGAAAAACACGCTTAAAGAATGTTCTACATTTCACTTCGGTTGCCACTAGCGGCGCTATATAGCTCACGTACACTCTCAGGGCTAACACTTCGAAGAGGGAGAAGCGTTTTCTAGCTGAATTTCAGAATAAATTGTGAATTTCAGGCCGCCTGCTGCGCTACAATGTATGGCCCGCGTGCTCTCAGTGGCCTCCACTGCACCCTTTGCTGGCCGTGCTCGAAGAGTGTGGCAAGGCCACTTTAAACCTGGAATACCGACAAAGGAGCCGATGGCGAAAGGGAGATAAAATGTCGACGAATGCTGAATAAAGTAATAAAGAGACGAAATTTGCCCAAATTTGCACTTGGCGCACAGGGCTTGAAACGGAGAAACTGGGCTGTTCGTAAGGCTTATCATGGTTGCTACCAGAATGTTCCTAGGCCTCTGCTAATTAAGTGATGCAGGTCGTTTCTAGGTTGCTTCAACGCCACTAATATGCTTAAGCTAGGTGATGCTAGTTTTTTTTTCACGTTGTTTCTCAGCGCATAGAGTTTTGAGCATGACACGGCAGTCCAAACTCCAGAAACAGGACCTCGCGCTAAAACCAAGCGTCTGCGCCCATCATTATAAGGGCACGTGATCGAAGGCGTACGACTTCCATCACTTCGGTGGTTTCTCGGAGCCGCCGTTGACTTTCCTGTTCCGTAGTGGAGTCTCTCGTACGTATACTATAAGGGTTTTTCTTTGGCTCACCACCGCCGCTTCGCAGCGATTTACTGACCTAACTGTAGCATTATTAATCATATTCACTGACATGTGGGGTTTAACGTCCCAAAACCACCATATGAATATGACAGACGCCGTGTAGTGGAGGGCTCCGGAAATTTCGACCACCTGGGGTTCTTTTACGTGCACCCGAATCTGAGCACACGGGCCTACAGAATTTCCGCCTCCATCGACCTAATAATAATACTGTCACGGTAATAAAGGAAGAACAAGTAGTAACAAAAATATTTGTGCCTTGAAGTCCCATAGCAACAGGATGGAAAGGTGGGCTAGTTGGTAATTCATGATTATTCAGCGAACTGGGAACGCGGGGGTAAACACAGACACGAAGCAAAGAGTGCTGTGTGCCTCCTCTTTGATTCGTGTCTGTGTTTACCCCCATGCTCCCAGTTCGCTGAACAATAATTAAGTCCCATAGCCACAGTATAATTATGAGAGACACCTTAGTGGAGGGATCCGGAAGGTTTGACCACCTGGTGTTATTCATACCGTGCACGGACACCCCACAGTATACGGGTCTCTACTATTTCGCCTCGATCGAAACGCGACCGCTGTTGCTGGGATCGAACCCGTGACCTTCGGGCCAGCAGTCGAGCACAATAGCCATGCGGCGAACTGATTTCATTTTAGGGGAGCAGGGAGGAGTAGTCCTCATTTTTGTGGAACATACCCTTCAGGATGACGATAGCTTTCTCGTATAGGCCTCAAGGCACATATACCCGAGTGGGAATCGAACCCGGGTCGTAGTGGGCCACAGAAATTAAGTCTAGCTTAAAGAGCTTCGTGAACAGTGGTAACTACAGTGCACTAACTATATAAATAACCCAGTAATACTGAAGAGTGAATCCCCATATATGGTGATTCACTCCTCAGTATCAGCAGGTTATTCACATAGTTCACAAATTTGATTTCGCAGGTTATTTGATGTTAGCAGGTTATTTTGTATAAGGACGTATATATATTCATATGTACCGAAATTTGATTTTCGTTTGTGTGCCCTAATCAAGTTTGTGGACGTTAAGACGATCTATTTTAGAATCGCATATTGCAATTGATGAAAGTTAACGTGATGATTAAGTTTTCTGTCGAGCTGCAGGTGTCCAACACGCACGCACGCACGCACGCACGCACACACACACACACACACACACACACACACACACACACACACACACACACACACACACACACACACACACACACACACACACACACACACACACACACAGAGAGAGAGAGAGAGAGAGTAATCAAATTTATCAACCACAAACGCGTGCGAAGTCTCAAAGACGTGATAAAGCATTCAGCATGAAGATGATATTATATCCTCAAGCGTTAACGCTGAAGGCATTGCTTCGGGTTTAGGCGGCATCGCAATGCACTTCCTCGAGTCGATTCCCTGCAAGAAACTGATAAGACGGGCTACCCTCGTAAGAAATGCATGTGCCGTCTTCGGCGGAAATGGGCTTCATCTCATTCGAAGGTTTTCGTAGCGCTTTCAGCTTGTACGCGTGAAAATTTAGGAATTATTGTATGTTCTGGCTTATCACATGTCTTCACGAAGTGCAACGGAGCCATCATGTAAATTTGGTTTGCTAATGAGACTTAAAGACTGTGTGAGAACTGACTTATATACAATGATGACGGCATTGGTTCCGAGAACAGATACGACATCTTCAAAAAAAAAGGGTACATGTAAAAATGTGAAAATCCTTCATTTCCGTACAGAAACCATTGTTATTTCTAGTTCACAAGAATTCACGTAGTTTTTGAAGCAAAGCAGTTTCGTACTTTACAATGCCAAGTGGCTTGAACGGGATCATGTATTAGTACTAGACTTGTTAATGCAAATCGAGAACTCTGAATGATGAGTTGAACGAAGCTATAAGAAATAACGCCAGCGGATACAATCCAAACGAGTGGGTTTTTCATTTGTAGTTACTTATTGTGCGAAGTATGAGATGAATATGGCATAAAATGCTCATTGCTTCACAATAACTCTTCGTTTAGAATCTGCAGCAAGGAAACACGGATTGCCTGGTGGAAGCTGATATTATTGACTGATTACGTTTTCAAGTCTGAAGAGCATACATGTTTATCAGCGATGCAACTGTGATCGAGGACCTTGAATAACTCAGGCAGGCGGGGCTGTTCAATGTTTGGTATCATGAAGTTCAAATCCTCAACTAACCTTTGTAGGAGCTCTTGATATCACTTTATTTTTCTTAAATTGCGACTCTGGAGCATCCTGTACGCATGCTTTGGAACAACTAAAAAGTTGCATAGCTGGAAATAAAGCTTTCCCGAGGATGCCATGGATGATATATTCGCTAATATCCACACTACGTGCCCCATTAGTGTAATAGGTCGTTTTACTGAAGGCATTTGCCTTATAAAACTAGCAAAGACGAGACATAACAGCGGGTGAGGCGAATGCGAGCGGGCATGCATAAAAACCATCTCCTGCGTAGGTTTTCTGTTAGCGATGCACATTTCATTACTGACCTTCGTCTCACTTTTGAATATTCATGTTCCGAGCTGCCCGCCGTTTCTTTCGTTTCTCTATATTTCCTCTCGTTCTTCACTCGTCTCCAGCGGATCACACATTACGGCCTTTGTTTGAGTAAAAAGAAAGAAAGAGAAGAGCGTAGTCAGCGAGCTCAAACAATAACGCTGGCGACATCACATCACAATATGGAAACAGCAGCAACATCACACACAAAGAAATAGAGAAACATTGCACGAAGTTGATTGGTGTAAGTCTCGTCAAACTGAGTGAATATAGAAAAAAAATAGCGACTCTGCTGGCGCCCAGACACAAACTGAAGGCATCATTGCTTATAATATATGCATGTCTGCATACGGTCCCTGAAATGGGGACGTGCATCCATTTGCTCTTACGTTTCGGAACGCGTTCTACTGTGACGACTTTATGAATATACGCGTGCTTGTAAGAACGGGTGCGTTGTGTGTATATCTATGCACGAGCTTCATGAATTATTGCGTTGATTCTTGCGCGAGGGCGCTGACCGACGATATCGAAAAACCTGAAACTTAAGATAAAGACGTACAATATAGCACATCATGGATAAAAACAAAATAAGACCATCTTATCTCTTATTTACGTTAAAGCCCTCAGGAATACTTCTTGCACTGAGCTTATCCGTCTTATACGCAGCAGCTCAAAGGCAAACCAATTAGGAGCGGACTAACTGCAGGCTGGGATTTAGATGACTGAATGAGTGCTCCAGGGGATATGGTGAGGCGAGGCTGCTTATGTAATCCTTGAACTTCCAGGCACGAAGTTGAATACCTACTCGGACTGTATCGACTTACATACTTTTATTTGCAACACGAGCTCAGGCTACCATAAATTACGTAACAATGACGTCAAAGTTTGCTCTAATCGCCTTGATTAGGAGATGTTTAGTTTAAGTAGTATTTTCTGCAAGAAAGCCTTTTTTTGTCCGGTGTATAAGTGACCTCGGGTGATCCCAGTTACATGACAGACACGAGAGTGATAGACGGTATCTTTAACATCGCGTGAAGACATTGAAACACCTGAGTCAACAACCCAACATTTAGCAGGTCGTTTTGATAGCAAGTCTCCACATTCTTTACGGCAAAAGAGATAAACGAAGCCTTGCTATGCTAGCTATAGAAACACAAAAGAAAACAAAGCACAGGTTATATAAAAGGGCCCTTCATATCGTTTTAGAAGTGTGGCGGTTTAAGCGAGTTGGTATGACATGACGAGAGTTATAGCGCGAGAACAGAACGACGACAAAGGGACAAGAAGGAGACGAGTGCTCGTCTCCTTCTTGTCCCTTTGTCGTCGTTCTGTTCTCGCACTATAACTATCATCGACGCTGAACAGGTTGCAAGAACAGTTAACTAGCTTATGAGAATTTCACTGAGGTTATATTTGCCTTTATGATTCTCACTGAAAGAGGAATGACTTGAATGAAATAGATTATTTAGCCATAGAATGGTGCGTTAAGCTAAAACGCCCAGCATCACACTGAAGCCCCAATCGAGGATTGGTTGAAATGAAACGCGTGCTTTATCTTGTCGTTATTACCACTACTAAGATAAACATCTTCGTCACGGCCATAGCGGCAGAACGGGATCAGAACGTAAGATTTATCAGTCTAACAAACAAAAAGACACGTTCTTCCATTGCACCAATACCGTTAGTACTAACGGTATTGGTGCAATGTTTAGGGGAGCTCCACTGGATGTCATGAGCGCTATTTGTAATACCAAGGTAAAACAGCAACCAACTTCCGTTTTAAGTGCGAATGCACTTTATGAGCGACCCTGAATCCGCCGTCCATGGTGCGCCTCCGCCTCTCCCCTAGCAAAGGTGCGAGGAGCGGAGAGGAGCGTCTGCAGCAACGGCGCAGCGACGTCACACACCACGTGATTGCGCGTGCTCCGCCCTCCGCTCCGTGGCTGCGCGCGCCACGACTTGCTCGAGATTGGCAAATCGTCAAAGGTATGGATCCATCACAGGCATCAACCTCGACTGCGATACCTCCAACAACGAGCACACCGCAATCGAATGCGAGCATTGCACGCGTCGTTGAAGATGTCGCGCCGGTTGAAGACAAGGCGGCGCGGCGAAGGGCCCGCGATGCCGAGCGCAAGCGGGCGAAGCGGGCCGCGGACATAAACATCATTATAGTGTGAATTTACTCTCACATATACGCGTAAACTCACCAAGATTTCCCGAGAGGGTCTAATTTTTTCCAGGGAATCGCAGTGTGAGCACACGGGGGAGTTTACATTAACTCACTGGCGAATGCCAACGGATCTTCAGCTTTACTCCCCCTCATAGCATCGCCCCGTGCATTCGCACTAAACCATGTTCACCCTCGGGGAATGCTTTGTAGTTTTTTATTCGCTTCTTTTTTTTCATCCGCTTGTTTTTTTTTAACGCGAAAGTTATGAGATCACAACTCGGGTCTCGCCGCCACCGCCACCGGTGTCCGTAACCACATCGCGCGAAATGAAAGAAAAAAAAAACGCGGTATCAATGACACAGTGAGACTCGAACCCAGGCCCGCTGAGTGCTACCCTAGTAACCTACCACTGAGCCACGTAGGTACTTGGGACTTACTGGAAAACTTCCCTTAATTAGGCAGGCCTGATGTCGGGAAAACAATAGCGTTAATATGACTTATAAAGCGTTTTAAAACAGCGAAAAAGCAAGCAGTCGTCGCACAATGTGAATAGCGTAACGAGTGGGTCATCCAATGCTCCAAGTCATTACAAAAACTTGTTTTTGTTCAGCTATTAACTGTGGCGCACACGCACTTCAGGAATAGTTCCTCATCGTCGTCAGCCACTGCATGAAAGATTGGCAGAAAATTCCTAGCGGATACCACGCTTCTCAGAAGAACGACAAAAAATAGCATAGCGAATGCCGGCCTACTATCCTGAAATTTTTATTATCAATGTCATAGTGGGTATAAAGCAAGTGTGTTTGCAGCAGTTACCCAGTGAGTGTTTAGAAAAAGGCCTTGAAAGGTCGCTCTTCTAGCTTTCGCTGTGATTGTGCTGCGCCTTCCGCGCAGGCCTGGCGTTTTTTTTTTTACTTTACTATGTGATCTCGCTGAAAGTGTGGCTGATAGCTTCACTTGAAGAAATAACTGAAGAAAAATAAATAGTAAAAGCAAAAGCGTCTTTTGATGCACGATAACTTGCCTCAGATATCTGCTTATATGCGCATCTGATAGTGACCCACTGCTATTCGTCGTTTTTTGCTATTAATATAGCGAGTTCTTATCCCGAGAAAATGCTCTGCCAGAGAGGTCGAATTACCAAAAGTCTATGTACGTACACTTGAAGGTATCAGTGTGCGATATGGAAATCAGCATCCGTGTTCTTTGAAATGAGCTCAAGTAAAAAAAAAATTACAAAAACCCGCGCCATCAATTTACCCCGGAGTATCTTAATGCGGCGTGCTTCGTAATAATGACGTGTTATAGAATGTAAAATCTTAGATTTTGTTTTCTAAACATTGAAGACCTCTTTCCGATTACTACAGAGTAAGCCAGACAGCGTCACAATGCTGTTGTGTGCAAGACGTAAGAAAGTTGTAGCTGCAAGATCATACCAAAGCCATTTACAGGCCAGTGTCTGTTTTAGCAGCGAAGTTGTTTAAGTTAGCCATAAAAACTTTTGTGTGTACAGAGTGCACACAAAACTATCATCATCATAAACGGGCATGTGCTCCGAAAATTGGGCTTGTCCACTACACAACACGGAGCATGTGTTGTGGGATTGAAGTAAAAGATGAAGAGAAGGAAGAAGGGAGAGCATGACCGTTCATGATGATGTTGATAATGTTTGTTCGCTCTACCCGGCACAAAGCGCAACGGTGGTTAAAGAGCTCCGTTATTAAAAAAAAAGAGGGCAATAAGAGATGAAGCAAACTGGAGATATAGATAGATAGATAGATAGATAGATAGGGGGAGGAGGGAGGGAGAGAGAGAAAATACATTTATTTGGCCCGGAATGAAGACGATGAGATGCGTATACATCCAACTCCTGACTATGGACCCATGTCGGGACGAATAGCCTGAGCCTCTCCGCCCTCTCACGGGCCTTCCAGACAGCCAGCAGCTGGACGTCCTAGCCATGGTCATTGATGGCAGCTGTCCACCAGGCTTATTGACAACAGTCCTGCAACGCAGGGCATGGCCGGAGCATGAGTTTTAATGAGCTTACTTCTCTGCAGTCTGGGCATGTTGGGTCCATCTCCGCATGTACCATGCTCAAGAAGCTCTTTGAGGGGTAAGAGTGCGTTTGGAGCATTCTCAGCATGATAGATTAAGCTCTATTATGTTTATGGAGGGCAGATGAGAACACTCGTCTAACGCCCCTGTAGTGCGAGGTAATTTCCTAAAAAGTGACGAGCTGATCGCCGAACTCGAGCTGTTCCGAATAACTAGAGTGCTCTTGATAACCGCGGTGTATATGAATACTCGCGAACGATCATGAGCGATCTCATTGGAGTTCGGGCGGCCCGGTATTACCTCCAAACCTTAGCGAGCCGAAAACCAGATGATGTGGCGAGGTTCATCTCACAGAGACCCGCCTTTAAGGACCTTAGCTGCCTTTTTTGAGTCTACACCCGACTGTAAGGCCCGTACAGCAGCTACTTCTGCCATTGAGGTGCAGCAAACGAGAGGTGCATACGACAGCAACTGAAAATCTGCCAGCATTTTCGTGACAGGCTGCATCTACGAATGTTTCTGTACCCATATGATTCTTTAGGAATGCTCTTGCCCTCGCGAGCCTTCGACTTTTGTTAAATTGTGGATTCATGTTTCTTGGGCATGGGTCATGAATGATCGATTCCCTGACATGATTTTCGAGCTGAATTGCCTCACCTTTGTTAATGCCAGGTTGCAGGCCTACGGCGCTTAACAGGTCCCTTCCTGCTTTGGTACCAGATAATATGATAATTTGTGCCATCCTCCGTGCTTCTGCTAGCTCATCTATGGCAATAAGGACCCATAATTTAAAAACCATCTCTGTACTGGTTGTTATTGGGGTACCAAGCACTTTCTTGATACTTTTGCGCATAAGTGTATCTATTTTATTTTTTTTTCTTATTGTGTCCGATTGAGAGCCGATACTATGTAGTTCACGCGGCTCATAAGGAAGGCACGATGAACCCTAAGCAGCATGTCCTCCTCTATTCCGCATTTCCTACCAGAAACTCTCATGATTAGCCTAACTATGTTTTCTGTCTTTGTGGTTAGATGAGCTATGGCCCTGGTATTAAATTCTGTGGCATCAATCACAAGACCCAAGATCTTAGTGGAATCTACTTCTGGAATGTCACGTCCCTCTCCGGTGTGAATACTGATGGGCACTCCATTAAGGGGTGTTAATCCCCTAGCCCCCCATCGTGCTTGTCTATACAGCAGGAGCTCTGATTTCCCTGCAGAGAGCGCAAGCCCTGTGTCCACCAGGCAACACTCAGTTGCATCGAGAGCTTCTGGGAAAGCTTGTTCCACAGTAGCCTCTGAACCTCCTGGACACCAAATTGTTATATTATCCGCATATAATGCATGACCGATGTGCGGTACTGCTGCAAGCATCCTTGCTAGTTTGCTCATGACGATATTAAACGTAAAAGGGGGTAAATAATCGCCCTTTGCGGAGTACCTCTGTTTTCAAGCGTGTATCCTTCTGATGTCAAATGCCCCATACGTATGACTGCCGTTCTGCATTCCAGGAATGAGCGTACAAAAAAAAAAATGTTTCCCAAGTTCAAAGCAGATATTTCTTTAAAAGTGATCCCGTCAAAGGCTTTGGATTAAATCTAAGGAGAGGATTCCCTTGACATCTTTGCTCTGTGAGCCTAATATTTGTGTTTCAAGCAGAATCATAACGTCTTCGGTGGAAAGAGCCGGTCGGAATCTTATCCCATTGTACGGAAAGAGCCCCTTGTGCTCAATGTATCTAGATATTCTATTATGCAATGCATGTCCCGTAACCTTACCGATGCATGAGATTAAGGATATGAGCCGGAGGTTCTCCAAGCTAGGAGACCTGCCTGGTTTCGGGATTAGGATTACCGTGGCCATCTTCCAGTCAAAGGAACCAGTCCGTTCTCTCAGACTTTATTAACACCATGGTCTGGATAGCTTTATCATCCAGGTTCCTGAGGAGTTTGTTACTAACTCCATCAGGTCCCGGAGCAGAGCTACTGTTCACGTTGTGTACTGCCCCTCCAGAAGAAAATGACACCTTTCAAGGATACTGGTGCATGTATAGTTTTGTCTTAATAAAAGCCACGCCAGCCAGGCACTGATTAAGGCGTTCATCGTATAGGGGAAATGGCGGGAGCTGTTTCATTATGAGGAGGTGGTTGATAATGGTGAAGATAGCAAGGACGCAAACGCACAATAACTATGTTGTTATAAGTTTATCAGGATCCCAGAAAGCGCTGTAAAAAACACCGTCACAAGGGGGAAGGACGATTTCATGAGTTGGTAGCGGGCGGCGCGCTGGTACTGCGCACATAATCTTTATTGTAGCATTCAGATCGCCATCAAATAATAATAATAATAATAATAATAATAATAATAATAATAATAATAATAATAATAATAATAATAATAATAATAATAATAATAATAATAATAATAATAATAATAACAGGGCGGGAAGCTACGCGAAAGCATGCACAGCCACGCTACCAAAAAGTGGTCCTAGAGCCCACACGTCTTTAAAAGGAGTGGCAAGTTTCACCATGCACGGCTAACATATAGGAGATGAACAAATATCCAACTTCTTTATCAAACTTTTCATCACAAAAAGAATAGAAAAGGCACACATGAAATAAAATTGCCCGCAGCTTCCCTCGGGGGAACACTGAGGAGGATGCGGACCATATAATTGGTTAACGGGGTGTTAAAGTGCGACTTACTTGGGTCGATGGCTAAATTGGTTAACGTGGTTGTGAAATGGGGTGTTAAATTGCGACTTACTTGGGTCGATGGCTAAATTGGTTAACGTGGTTGTAGGAGGGGGTGTTAAATGAGTGAACACGTACACACGTATGCGAAAGGGCGGCGCTGGTAGAAGGGACGTCAATCATTGTGTTTGTGGATTCGTTGGAATTCATTTCACCGCGACCTTGGACGTCGACGCGCCGTACAAACCAACCGACGAGCGGCAACTGAGCGAGCGAGCGCCGACCTTGAGTATATATACAGCACGACGGCGCATGCACTGTCAGCTGTTGAATGTTCTCGAAGCGCGACGCCACATGCGCGTCCTTTGGAGAATCAGGAGAATTGTAGATGTCGAACGCGGTGTGTAGAGGAGGAAGGGTGCACAGATGGTGGAGGAGTGAAGCGCGCGTGGTGTGTAGAGGAGGAAGGGATGCACAGATGGTGGAAGAGTGGGCGACGGCGCATGCGCGCGCGTCAGCTGTCGAATGTTCGAGAAGCGGTGCGGACGGCGCGGACGGCGCACTACAAGGCGCGAGTATAAGATGCTCCGCATCTAAAAGACGAGGACTAGCGCTGGTCGTCGTCCTTCCTATGTGGGTCTTGCCTATTTTTTTGCGATGAGCAGTATAATGATGGAATATAAACCAGCCCAGCCCATGCCGAAATTATACCTTAACAACACAATTCAGCCAGCAAGCATGAAAAAAAAGAACAAGGAAAAGCTTTGTACGATGTGTATAGTCATTAACTTGATAAGCCAAGCAAGTGACCCCTTTTGCAGGTCAGCACATTTGGAAGTACGTTCTTACGGGACCTACTGAAGCGTATTATTTTACGAATATAAGTACGTGTAGGGCTGAGATTCAAAGTTCCGCAATTGTTTTTGTGAAGCTTTTGAAAGAATTGATGTAGTTTAAGCGCACACACGGCAAGACACGAGTCCGAGAAATTTCATTAGAATTATTTTCACACTCGAATAAGGTTGCCTGAAAGTGCACCTGGGATTGTTCGAGATATATTTAACATCATGTCACAGCGGACGGTGCATGCGGTCCACGAAAAAAAAAGAAGAAAAAAGCCACAGAAAACAGAACAGCCGACAATGGCATAACTTCGAAAAACGTTTGTCATTTCTTCCGAGTCCTTTCACGCGCTAGGTTAAAAGTTCTACAGATTGCATTCACTCAGTTTTTTTTATCTTTGTTGTATTCTTCTTTGTCTAAAGACCGATAAACGATACCGTGGGACTGAGAGGTACAGTAAAGGGAAGGAACATGTCCACGAGCTAACAAAAATCAAAACAAAAAAAGCTCAGGAGATCTCTTGTGAAATATTTACTGCGAGAATCTTTCCTATCTTCGTTTGCTTTTGAAAGGCGCCTGGTCAACTTCACCGTCATCTCCTTTCTTCGTTCTCTTCCTTCCTTGCGAGAGATAATTAAACCAGACTGTTTTCCCTGATGATCCCGTTAGTCTTCCCTGTTCGCATTCTCTACATGTTTCTAAAGCTCAAAAGCCTCTGTAGGTCGAGGGACGTCATTGGCAGATGGTGAGGGGTGGAGAAGGGTGCGCTATTTTTATTGGTCCGAATGCCTTAGCAGACCATATTTCCGGCTGCATTTTGTACAACGTACGCACAAACCCGATATGCGTGTTTATAGGGGGAAATAAGTGGAACTTTAAGGGCTTATTTTTTCGTTGTTAAACACAAATAATAATGAGGACTGCCAGACGACGTTGAGAAGGACGGTATAGAGGTTATCATCAGTAGTCATTGTAATGTAAACGTTAAGCAAAAAAATGTAGGAAAAGATAACTTGCCGCGGGCGAGAGTGTTTCACACTCACCGGGATGGCTACTAGAGGTGCTGACTAACATTTTCACGTAATGCATATATACACCCCATAATGTGGACGGATAGATGGCCGTCACTGCAGCTCAGTTGGTAGAACATTAAACGCGTCATTGAAAGGTCGCAGGTTCAGACCCTGACAGCGGGAAAGTGTCTTTTGGTTCCCTTTACTCTCATCACATTTGCATTAGAACTATACCGCTTATTAACGCCCTCTATACTTTCAATGGGGTCATTGTCTGTTAGTTCTCAATAATATTATACATCATTAGGTGGGCTGAGGCGCCCACTCACATGTACACCAGCATGCTTTTGATCGCAGGGTAATAAGAGAGATAACTGTTTTTCAAACGCCGAGGTAAACGTAATATAAGTGGACAAGAGCGCTTTTGCAGTTCACCTTCGAAGCGCAAACAAACGGAACAAGCGCCAGCAGCCCAACATGGCCTTCACTGAACATTTCCTTCTGTGCTGTGATAGTATTAAGTGATCATGACTTCCACGTATCATGTGTCTATGCGCTCATTCCCTCTCCTTCAACCTTCGCGTTCCCGCTGTTCCACACGGCTATGTAGGGTAGCAAACCTTATTTCCCAATAGTGTGCGCCTTTACTTTTATTCGTTTTCCTCTTCCTCTCTTTCTCGTCTATCTGGCGTGGTTCTGCGGGAACAAAAAAAACTATAAAGTTAATGGTTAACGCGAAAGTTACTTGGCTGATATACCTACAACTACGAATTTACGATAAGACACATGTTTCCGTAATCTTGTGTCAAACGTTCTTTTTTTCTTTTAAAGCTTGAACGAACTTTTCTTGCTAATCGAATGAGTTTGATCGATTATAGCATACCACGAAGGCCGAGCTACGTCGAACGCGGGAAACAAATTATCGCGCTGGCACGACGAGAGAATAGGGGGTGCGTAGGGAACAATTTGCGGAGAATTCCGAACTTCACTCGTACGCTGTAGATGAACATATACACAAAATTAGACGTGCCAAAAGTAGCCGCAACACAAGAAACAGTTGTCTTGACTCTGCCGTAATTGGTAATTAGCGAAGCTTTACGGAATATTTCGGCGAAGGCGCGAATAATTGGACTAGCCTTATCGCGGCTACTGTGTTATACAAAACCGTCCATCGGGTAGCTTCGGCCTGTCGTGCAGAGGGCCTGATGAATAGCCACCCTAAGTGGGCCTTCCCGAAGCAGAAAGGAAATCAGGCATGATTAACAGCCCCGCCGTGGCTGCTTTTTCTCGTCGGCCATTTAATGCAGTGTGCTGTAAAACCGTGCACCTTAATTCCCTTTTATCGTCAAGAACATTCCCTCTGGTATGCTTCACGTTGGCACGCAGATGAAGGAAACAAAGAGAAAAATGAAACACAAAGAGAACAATCACCGCGGTAGCCCGGTGGTAGAGCAGCGGTAGCCCGGTGGTAGAGCTAAAGCCTTCACGGCAGGAAGCACCGAATTACGTTCCCAGCACTGCGGGGCACCCACCTACAAGTTTTTTTGATTGAGGGACACGCACCCTAACCTCGCCTTTGGTGGCGTACCTATTCATATGAAAAAAGTGGACTTCTATCTTTCTCCCATCTTCCTCTCCTTCCCTTGGACAATGTAAGGCCGCAACGTATCCCAACGCGTCACCCTTTGCCCTTTAACTGTGCTTCACTGTATGGCGTTTGGTTCTTCACAGTGTGAATGCACTTCACCGCAATACACTGCGTCGCGTGCGCAGCACGCTTCAGTGTTTCCGCCACGTCAGCATGCGCCATAAAACTACACAAGTGTGTAGCTTTTTTGCTGCAAGACACGTCTGCATTAATGTGAAGCTTTTAACTACTTTGAAAGCCCAACATTTTGGTTCATCGCTTCAGTTTGTCTTCGCTGCACAACGTGCCAGTTAGCAGAGAAGACAAAGTACAGCGCAACGCACACTGCACTGAGCACGCAACGTTACTAGACAGTGATGACGTCTGTTTCAGAAGCTTAGAAGCCCAGCATAGGTGTCAAAGACAAAAGGTGACACAGATGGATGGTCTGTAGACAAGTTCAATTGTTTTCCAATTCATAAAGAGTATGCGCAGTACAATGCTGAGAGAAAGACGGCCTCTTACCTGGTTACGATATGAAAGACATCTGACACAGCATATACATCAATTACGCCCACACACATCAGAATTTGCTTTGGGGGCAATGATTATTGGAGGTGCTGGCACTGCTTGAGAGATTACTACATACAGTAACAGCATCTACACGTAATAAATCTCAGGCAGAGAAGAGCGATGTTAACAAAAAAATTAAAAAAAAAGACAGGAAAGAGCCGCAAACCAGAATCATGGTTCTACGTAGCACATTTTTCACGCGCCATTGAGAACGTGGGACGTAGTTTTTACTACACTGCGGTGACTGCGCAGAAAATTATCCACACACTGTAATAAATACCGATTGATTGATATATTCATTGATTACCGAAATATGGCATTTATCAAAACATGTACACTTTAAGGGTTATATATTTGCATTCAAATCTGAGAGGGTTAGTCAGCGCCGCAATGACGGCGAGTGTGGAACACTCTTTTACCACATGCTGGCGTCAAGAAGCACTGGATATTTTTGCAAGCTGGCAGAAAAAGAGTGGGCTTTCTTGTCTGTTAGGTTTAATGATAGATAGATAGATAGATAGATAGATAGATAGATAGATAGATAGATAGATAGATAGATAGATAGATAGTGTAATGAATGCTGCCTGGTCATGCTGGTAGCCTGCTGTTCCATAATAACGAACTTGTTTTATGAGAGCGTAATTAAGGTAGTGCCAGAGTTATGGACGGGAAACCTGATATACGGCGAGCATAATTTGGCAAAGTGTCAACTTACGGGGAACGCAAATATGCCGATCCGCAGGCTCAGATACAATTCATTCAGTCAACCTGTTATGCGCACCATCCATGCTTTGCATTCGCAAATTAAGCCGAGCTGTGGGTGTTCACGTAGCGGGGGCTTATATAATAGCCCATCGCGATACTGCTGCGTGCAGGCTTGTGGTAATGGTACACCCAGTCATGAGGGTCTTGTGCATACGGAAGCGCGCACACCGAAGCTTTAGGGAATAAGATCGATTGCCGGTTTTCCAAGCGGCCAGTTCCAATAATCCTCTCCAAGACGCGGTTTTTTGAGCCGAAGGTGCAACGTCCACTCTGCCGGGATTAGCTTGAAACCCGCCCGGTTCGGCACCTGAGAAGCTGGATGGAAATAACATGCGTGCGCTTCCATTCCAGTTCTTGTGAAAACCTCGAGACGCGCTGCCGCATTGTTTTCAGAACGTTTCCACGCTCGTATAAGTCTCAATGCGCTCGTGCTGTCGGAAGAGCTCTGTGAGCAGAAGGGGCCGAGGTTCCGTGATATATGCATGTTCAGCAAAGACGTCAATGAAATGGATGCAGTCATTTCCGCATACATTCTGAATAATGAACACTTTTGAGCGTTGTGTGTACACGAAGCCGAACGATGCCTTTTTTGTTTCATGAAATGTACTACCACCGTGAAATTTCAGCGTATTCCTGAATGTATACATCTGTAGCGGCTCATCTTGAATGAACGCGGGTTGTGCGGAGTTGGAAGCGAATTCTTGAGAATCATGGTGCATAAACCTTGAAGAGGCAGTCTAATTAGTAATATCAGAAAGTACTTAGTGACCTCATAAACCTCAGGAAGGTAGTGTGATTGGTAGCCCGCCCCAACCTCATCAGAAGCAGCCACAAAATATAGAAAAAAAGAAAGCTGTTGTGGTTAAAGGCGGACCACAGAAAGCGAAAGCATCCAAGAATTAGCAGAACTGTGGGCACTTGTCAGCTTTCAAAGACAAAACAAAAATCCGGCAAAACATTGTGGGAATCGGTATTATGCGAATCATTCGGCGAGTAGCAGCCTATGCCGGATTTCTCACTTTGAGTTAGGCGGTTGATCAACGTGATTGGGCAAATTTTGTAGTTGTGCGCATATCGTAGGCTTGTTAACCATATAGATTGCACATACGTGTGAAAAGTAGCTTATGGTCCGTCCGACCTAAAGTCGGCACTCACCTTAAAGCGGGGTGAGCTTTGCGTGATCATAGCTATACATACCGAAAATGGCGCAGAAACGCAGATGGAAAAATTCTGCAAGTTATCTTACCTGGCTCCCCTTTTCAACTTCGTTTGCCGTGATAGCCCCTCCGTACCACTGGAACGTTGGGCTGCAGGGCTCCATACTGCTCACAGTGTTGCACCAGATTACTTAGTAACGCTATCACATGACCGCGTACAGACCACTGGATGGTCGCATCAACGTTGGAAACGACATATACACTGTCAAACCAGCACGCGCGTGTGCAACCTATTTATTGTAAAATTGTTTGATATGTGTATTTTAACGTTACAAAACCACCATATGATTACGAGAGACGTCGTAGTGAAGGGTTCCGAAAATTTCGACCTCTTGAGGGTTCTTTTAAAGTGCACCCGGCCCTAAGCGCCTGGGCCTACAGCATTTTCGCTTCCATCGAAAATGCAGCCGCCGCAGCCGGGATTCGATCCCGTGACCTACGCATTGTATGTGTACTGTAAACATCATCGCATATGATTCTTGTTCACGCTAAATGTATGTGCCTATGCTGATGTAATCGCCTTGCACTGACATAGAAGCAGGACATAGTTAGTGGCATTAATAGCGATTTTTTTTTTCGCGGTCGTTTCTTGCGCTTCTGATGATATGTACGAGAGTAGCTGCCTTCTAGGCAACTGATAGCATGCCACACCGTAAAATACGGTAACACGTTTGCGGACAACTTAACCCTACGAGACCCACACAGTGGTCTGTCATCTGAAACGTGACCAAAGGGCAAGGAAAGAAGTATCTGAAATGCGTCGCTTCTTAGAGCAAAGCGAGAACTATGGACTAACGCAGTTCGCATAATCGAACGAAAGGTGGCCCCGCGAGCCGGAAAAAGGTAGGAAGCCTTCATGTGCGCGCTGCATCCGTTTGCGGCGGCGGGCACATGAAGGCTCCCTATAAAAAGGAAGAATCGCCCATTTTGCTCCATAACCCCTAAATCTGTTATTGCGTCTGTCACGTGACCCCTGGAGGATAATGTGAATACAGATTGATTTCTAGTTGACGCAGTACAGCAGTTCATGCTAGGGATAGAAAAAGTGATGTTCGAACATTGTGGAGTGCTTTTTAAAGAAAGGCTTCCTTAGTCTAATAAGTACGCACTACCTAAATGTTCGCGTATCTGTACGTGCTTTTATCTAGCCAGGAAAGTTTCCCTCTACCATACCCACCTCTAAATCGGATCTCTAGATAATCAGATGTTACAGCGAAAAAAACGTGTTATTACAAAAGTGTAAAGAACACAAGAAAAAAAAATCGGCAGATCCCTTGTACCTGGGAATCGACGTTACGCGAAGCATGCGGAGGGAAGGCGACCATGTTGCAATTTTTTTAAATGAGCGACACTTCATGAAATTACGCTAAATGTATGTACAAATGTTGTGGGCACAGACATACGTTGAATAGTTGCAGATGTTTATATAACCAGTTGTTTGCACTTGCGCAACGATGTCAACTGGAACATGCGTATTAGAAACACCAGAAGCTGATATGAAGCGTTGATACTCGTGAAGATGCTGGCCCTGAACACTGCTACATAACTCAACTTCAGCGCATGGCGCCTAACCACAATTGACGTTAACCCGACGTGACGGCTATATCAAAGGAGTACATATGTAATGTTTATATAATTGGGTAGGCAGCACTGCAACCACTTGAGACAATGGAGGTGATTAACAAACAACCCCAGAAGAAGAACGATCGGATGTACAAACAGCTGATACAACGAGCTACAATGAGGGGCACGCTGCCTCACATTGACAAAAATAAGATGACCCGATGTCTGACTGTGTGGTGTCCGTGATAGCGACAAATTCTGTTGAGTTCTATGGTCAGACAACGTTTCCTTCAGTAGTCCACGTATTTAACAGTAACAGCGTAGATGTAAAGAGAAAATGCACCGCATGGAAAGCCCGCTACTTCAAAGCGGACCCTTGCGCGCATCCATAGAATATTTGTACACTGGGTAAATTACGAGCACGACAGGTTGCAGCGCAAACCAGCTCTTGTGAATGCCCAAAATTGGGGTTATCTTGCTGGGCGAGTTGGTAATATTTCATTACTAAACGTGCTCTTCTGTCTGTCTTTCGCGCTACGTTTAATATTGTAAGAGGGTTTAGTTGCGCGCAAGGGCCAGAGATTGCCGAAGAGCGCCATACAAGTGGCAATGAGTTGTCAGTGGCAAGATGAACCGACAGTGCACATGGAACACTTAGCACCAATGCAACGTGGCCTAAAAATGGTCACTAAAAGAACGTATAGTGTATAAACATGAAAATCATGACAACAACAGATCATGAGTGCTAAGACAGCAAAGCGAATAAAAAAAAGCAAGACTGCGATTGTCAAAAAATAAACGTTTATGTCATGGCGAAAACCTTCGTTGGCGAGAGTAAATCCCACGCTTTCCCACTTATTCACATTGTGCAATATTGTAGTGGCGTGTCGCGGTTATGAATTTGTGACGAGAGACATGAAAACAAACCAAAACCATGTATGAAACCTTTGCTTTCAAGAAGAGAATGTTCGCATGAATAAGCACGACCACTTAAACCTTCCCAATATGAGAATGATTGCACAACAAACCCGCTTAATGAGCGAAACGAACTTCGAGAGCAGCCCATCGGTCAAAGTCAAATAAACGAGTTCTTTAACAGACTACAAGAGTGGATCAAAAGTAGCGACCACTTTTAGCTGGCGCCTTAACACCACGCTGATGCACATAAAAGGGATCTGCACGGAGAGAGTCTTCATGACATGCTACTTAAAACGCCAACATGTTTAATGGCACAACCGGCAGCTGGGTGTGGGAAAATGCATGAAAACCTTCGTGACCGGAAAATGGTTTTAGATCAGTGTTTGTAGATTGACACAAGAAGCGCCCAGCCGAAAACGTTTAAGCGATTCAAGTGCTTTCACGAAATCCAACTTTATGAATATCAGTTGAATTGTCGGAATAACCACCCCGAGTTCAAACCTAGGAAAACAGCCAAATTGTCGTTTACCAATACTGCACGACAAATCACGTGCCCGGACATCACTCTAGGGAATAAAACTCCCCGAGTTCAATCCTCGGGAAATTGCCGGATGGGCTCCGAAACGGCATGACGAATCACGTGAAAATCACTTCAGGGAATAAAACGCCCCGAGTTCAAACCTTTGGCAATGACAAGTTAGGCTTCAACCAATACGGCATAAGGAATCATGTGTAAGTTGGTCGAAGGTATGAAACACCCGGAGTAAGAACCTCGGGAAACAGCCACATGGGCTTCTACCAATACGGCATGGCGAATCAAGGGCAAATCAATCCAGGAAATGAAACGCCCAGAGTAAGAGCCTCAGGAAACATCCAAATGGGCTTCTACCAATACGGCATGACAAATCAAGTGCAAATCAGTCCAGGGAATGAAAAACCCTGCCTAAGAACCTGGGGAAATAGTCTAATGGGCTCCAACCAATACGGCACGACAAATACTGTACAAATCACGTGATTCAATCATTTCCAAAACAGATGTCTATGAACGGTAGTGAACAATCGCTTCGGCAGCAACTAAAATCATTATGACCGGAAAAAAAAAGTTCTCGGAAGTTTTGTATACGACTTGCCACTAAACTATCAACGAGTTACGTTCATTACTAAGGGCACTAAGGATGCAAACCGCAATGTGGAACTAACTGCAATGAAAAATAGGTTCGATCTATTCATAACCTGGTAAGACTAGAAATTAGCTGTGAACTTGGGCAATGTGAACAAATGAAAGTGGTGAGGGAGAACATGTACTGGCACCATCAACGTGCTGCCGAAAAAAGCATATAATGAATGTCATTACCCTCACCGAAAAACGCGTACAGATCACTCATGATTGAGGGGTGCTTGTGACAAGACCTTAGAGCATGCCACTAAGATTTTTTTTCTCCTCTTCGGCTTCGTGTTTCGAATAGCTACTAGATCCACCATTTATGGGCTGAGCAAAACGCAACTCTTTCTACGTAAGTGAGCTTCCTACACTGAAGTATTGACATGTCATATCCTCCACAGGCTCCCGCAAAAATTGCTGCCCGAGATTTGGTATAAGGTCGAGCAAAGGTGGCTGAAGTCTTTCGGGAAAAAAGGACGCCAACAAAGTCTTGGAAGCGCACAAAGACTCGAATGGTCCAGGGTTTCCGGTAGAACGATCAGGCTGGGTGTAGTCACTCTTGAGATGATGCCAAGAGTGTTACCGATGTCAAGAGTGGACCGGCTGAACCAATCTTTGGCACACCACAAGCCAGAACATGACATGTGCAACCCTGAAACGGCATAGAACATTCGCATTTGCATGATTAGAGGAATTTGGAAAGAAATCGCAGCACTATCATTTCTGTGTACAGATTAAAAAAAAAGGACCTAACAGGGAATATCGCTGGTGACAACGTTTCTGCAAGAGGACGTGGTTCCATCAAGGCAGCGAATAGACTAAAACATTTTCTTGTGGAAACATTGACTCCATTTAATATTGTGACGGGGCGAGGTCTAGGCTTATAGGACGGTGTCCACCGAGAATCGGCAGCCGAACAAGATGGCTGAGCTACGTCTCGCGCAAGCGCCTAACGCACAGGCGTCTTCTTCATCTTCGCAAAGTACCACGCTTGCTCCTGTCGATGATGCAACGTAACAATATCTTTGTCGCAGTTGCCAGTTCTCCTCGCAACATGCCGATTAAGGCTTCCCACCCCGGGTCATATTTGTAGAGTTTTACGGCCGCTGGTTGGTTTTTCCGGGTAAGAGGAGCGGGGGAGGCAGGCTTGTCGAGTTTTTTTCCGCAATTATTTACTTTAGTCCTTCAGTAACCTCCAGCTGTAACTTTTGAATTTCGCATCGATACGCATACACGCACACTTACAAACACGCGCACGACAATACGCAAAATGTGGTTCATTGACATTGAAAAAAATGGCAGTGACTTAGCTCAGCTATGCCAGGATATGCGTAGTCTTAGCAAAGGTTCAGCTGATTATTCTTAGCTTTCCAGATATCATGCTCACGGCTGTTCCAATGACACACACACGGTATACGTATTATGTGGCACATGTATATTTATTTTGCAGGGAAACTACTTCGGGATCCGATGAGGTAAGCTTCTCCGCTCTACTGCACCATTGAGCAGCATTTGCACTCTCCTTCTCCATGGCTATACCACAGTGGCAAACGCCAGTCAGAGGCGCTATCAAGCGGCTCCAACGCAGTGTCAGATGGCGACTGCACAGGGAAGGCGCGCGCGTCGGCATCCATATGTCTACCAAGGCTATGACGGCCCTTCTCTGGAAAGCGCACACCGGCGGCGGCGAGCCGCGCGCGGCGGCGGAGTATCATTGCGCATGCGCAGACCAGTGCCACGCGAAATTGGCTCAGCGAGGCCAGTGTAGCTAACGCTACAAAAGTAATTTCAGTATTCCAGGTCATATTGCTAACGACACATAATTTACACATACAAGTACAACACATATATAATTCTGCTAAAATAAAGGCAAGTAATAGATGACATACGAAATGAAGTTCATCAAAGTGACTTAGTTGCAAATAATGGTGCTAAATTCTGTGGACCAGTCTGCCGAAAAAAAATTGCGGGCACAAATAAAGCTTTAGCGCTCGGACCATGGTTATGACGGAACGACTTGGTCGACTGTAAAGATACTATCCACCAGACGAATTCCTTATTTTGAAAAATAGATAAAATCAAGGAAATTTAGCCTGGCAGCCTCGCAACACTGAAACGGTCAAAATTAACCTATGCGTGCACAGATCAGCTAATCTGGGTTGTAATAAATATGTAGAAACTCAGCAGATATAGCCTGTGTAGTTGAACTTTATCGACAATCGTTGTTGTGCACGGACTCCGAAGCAAGGAGGAGGGCAAATGTTCACGGCTCCTGTCTAAGGCGGAGAACGATAAAATTAATGGAGGCTTTACCACCTTTTCCTGAGGGGGCAGCAATTTGCCGTCCGCATGGATGACGCCATTAACAAAGCAGTGAAAAGGTGGCAATAAGTTCAGCCATGCGTCGAGTGATACCCATGGGGATGTCAGAAACGCAGGCACCAGAGCCGACTTGCGCAGGAGGAGCCAGCTCCTTGTTTTGGTCACGGCTAGCAATGAAAGACAGGCAAGCTGCAAATAAACAAGGCAGAATCGTGAAGCACAGGTTAACAGTGCCACAGTAATAGTTGTGTGAGTATGACACCTATCAACAAATTTCCACGAAAACCGGCCATGTGTCGTCTGCCCTGATTACGCGATCGGCGAAGCAGTGCAAAGGTGGTAATAAGCTCAGCCACGTGACGAGGGAAGCCCACGGGAACGCAGGAGCCAGCTACATGTCTTGGTCACGGCTAGCAGTGAAAGACCGACGCAGGTAAGCTGCAAATAAACATGACAGAATTCTTTCAGCAGACGAAAACAGCCGTGTGAATGTGACACAGGGAGAATTTCAGGAGTAGCAGCATTGTGCCGTCTCCATGAATGACACCGTCAGCAAAGCGAAACAGTGCAAGGGTGGCCCTAAGTTTGGTAGTGCAATGAGTGATACCCAGGGGAGATCAGGAACGTATATGCATCAGAAGCGATCTGCAGGAGCCAGTTCCACGTCCTTGTCACTGGTAGCAGTTGAAGAGGCGCGGGGAAACCTGCAACGCTTAACGACGGGATCATGAAGTGCGTGTAATCACAGCTGTAGTACGAGTTGTGCGTAGTACATATTTGACAAGAATATCACGTGACGCTCATTGAAGTCCTTCCTGCGGACAAAAAATTTGTTACTGAACATGGAAGTGCTGCTGACACACCCACAGGACGCAATCTGCTGACACACCCACAGGACGCAATCTGCTGACACACCCACAAGTGCTGCTGACACACCCACAGGACGCACAGGATGCAATCTCTGTGTGCCCTTGACTCCAGCTGGACAGTCCGATGCACAGCACGTCTAAGCACGGGGCGTCAGTAGGCCTGGGTTTATCTGGAAGTGTGCAACAGCACCTAGTGAAACAATGGAAATGATAAACGCGCACCTGCTCACCACGTACCGAGAAGTTAGTTTGCTGCACTCCACACAAACTAGTAGAAGGTCGGCCAAAAAGAAAACATCTGAAAAGTTCAACGAACGCTCTTTAGAATTACGAACGTAAGAAAAACTCGCGTACTCACCGTAACGAGGTTCGCAAGCGTACGCGTGGGCCATCCTCCAAGAACACCGCCAAGGTGGGTGGTGCTTCCAACAAAGTGAGCGACGTTCGTACCACAGTAATGGGCAAAGCCCCCCCACACACACTCACAAAGTGCAACAAGGTTGACGACCACTCACGTCGTCTGTAGCGGGAAGCGCTGGCTACAGCCGGATGCATTTCAGCAGCAGTAATACAGCTATCGAGCTAACGAGGCAATTCCGCATGCCATTCGCTACCTCAAAACCACATTTCGCTTAATAATAAAACAGCCTCTCACTAACCTATAGTATCGCCCACGAAGAACTACCCAATCACGAAATAGAGGTCGAGGTAGCAACGTCATTCGGAAAGGGCAAATGTCCCTGACGAAATTGGAAAAGGACGGCTATCAAGCTACGCTGCCTAGTGTCAGCTACCTGCCTAACCGCGAACCGAACTT
Organism: Rhipicephalus microplus; assembly: GCF_043290135.1. Classification (NCBI taxonomy): domain Eukaryota; kingdom Metazoa; phylum Arthropoda; class Arachnida; order Ixodida; family Ixodidae; genus Rhipicephalus; species Rhipicephalus microplus. Next base: position 271,662,640 of record NC_134700.1, read on the forward strand.
GAAGCTAGATGTGCGTCGCCCCACCAGCGACGCGGCCCGTCCTCTCAAATTCCGTCACGGCGAACACCCGATATGTGGGCGCAGCACGCCCAGAAAAGAGTCAGGCTTATTATTATAACCCAACTAACCTCCCGCACTTTTTTTTTCGAGCGTAACCAGGACGCCTATCTTGCTAGGAAGCGCAGCCACTATTACAAAGAACACACAACACAAGCGCTTACCTTCAACTAAACGTTTATTGCAAACGTCAGAGTTTAGAAAGGGGGTGAAAAGAGAAAAAGAATAAAAAATGGTAGGAAACAAAAAGCACACGTGCCAGTCCCGTACATTACTATCGGTTATTGCCTATCACCCCATCCGAAAAACATAGTTCTTTCCGCGTGAGCGAGATAGAGGGTGCACTAACACAATCAAAATCATCGCGTGTCGTTTCAGCCGCTTCCACTATCAAACGGGTTAAAAAATTTCTGTCCCGATACAGCACGCACGTGTTATCGAAATAAGGCATACAACCGCACTCCTTGCAGTGGATCGCCAAGTGTCCATCGGTACCCTTCTGCACTTTATTGTGGTGCCCTTTTAGCCTTTCATTAATGCATCTTTCAGAGCATTAGCAAGATGGATCCTTACCAACTGGCCCTATACAATTGTTTATCAGGACGCCTAGCTAGTGCCAATCGGAGGAATTCAGCTGAAGGATACTCTAAGTTGCGTACCACCCTCGCGAGCTCGGGGACTCCCTCTCGAACTTGACCGATGACCAAGCGCTCCGTGAGGAGAGGTGGCTCCACTGGTACTCACAGAGTGGTAACCATGAATCATAGTCCTTTGTCCGGGTCACGCCGATGGTTGGCAAACGCGTACAACGAAAAACCAGTCCACGGCAGGCATGACTTGCAAGTTCGCACTCTACGGATTTCTCGGAGAGCGTTAGGCCTATGGTAACGTGAACGGGCCGAGGTTCATGGCATTCGCCGAGCATTGGATGTATTCAAGGAGCTTGCACGGAAGGTGAGCTTTGGCGTGCAGGAGGCACTTGAGGGCAGAAAGAAAATGTCCGTGGTGAGTTGATAGCCACTCTTGCACATGTCGAGCATCGAGCAGTCCAGTAGCAGTCGGAACAGATTGTTTGCGGTGGTGTCACAAGACTTGCCCGGCACAAAGGTTTCTTGAAATAGTCCTCACATTTTCAACGCCCGAAAGTGGACGCCACTTCTTCTAGAATCCGTGTAAAAGACGCATGGTGACATGGGTGCAATGTTGTCAAGCGCTGCCTGTCGTGCGCAACACAGCCATGTGACGCAGATACGCACTGCACCCACTGCATCGATCACCGACGAGCGAAAATAAATGGCAGTCCTAGATCCTCCTAGTCCTCGCAAGATGCTCGCTGACCATGGCCGTCTCGATCACATACTGCTTGGCGCATGCGTCGATACGCCCCCCGGAAACTTTCCTTTATTCGCGCATTGGCTAATGTCGCCTTACGTCACCGGGTAGCAAGCCGCCACGATGACGTTGTTATCACCGCGATCAGCGTGACCGGTGATGTGGGAAAGAAAACGCCAATAAAGAAAGACGCGTCAGCATGCTGCTACTGAACATTAAATGTTCTAGAACATTCTCTCTTGTTCTTCTGCAGAAACTGCGTAGTTATCGCTGTCACCTTTTTTTTTTGTGATTTAAAACGCGAACGTTCGCGAAAGTGCCTGATTACAGCATGATTTTAAAAACTGCAATCTGTACGTTACCTTTTTTTATCAGCACTTACGCGCAAAAAAATGTGGTTCCAGTAACCGAGAAAAAATGCACTGTGAAACGTATTGCGGCAACGCTTTAGTCACAAGCGTCGCCTCAAGTTCCGTGTTCACTAAAGTATAAGTTATTTTAGATGCCGTGATCCGCTAATGAGGCTCATCGAAAGTGGCTGCGTGCGGATCGTTTTTAAAAGTGGGCGTAAATTGGAAGTAAGCACGGGAGCTTGAGTAAAACAGCAACGCTAGTAGCCCTCACAAAGGCGGAACACGTGAAGGCGCTAACAATCACATTTCATATTGTTAGCACGTGAATAGTTATAAATAAAATCAATTTCGTAAACTTGTGCACTCCAGTCCGCTTTTCAGACATAGTGGCTGCATTACGAGTGGGGGGGGGGCTTAAATGAAAGGACACCCGCGTACTTTGGTTCAGGTGCCCACCATGGAATCGTAGGTGATCAGACTCAATCCATAGTGCCCGACTATATACCTTGCGTCTCAATATATCATCGTGCTATTACACGCAAAAGCCCTGAATTACGATTAAGAGGTAGAGTTGCGCGATGCCCTATAGTTAATGGTGTCCTGTCGCATGCTGTACAGGATTTAATTTCGCGGTAATACTCATGGCACGCTGATACAGTTATATCCTTTATCGGTACGAAAATGCTTCGAAGATCTCACGCTGGCATTGTTGCGCGCATCAGCTGAAAGATGTGAAATCGGCAAGCTGTTAAATTACACCTCTCACGGTGTTCATTTCTTGCAGTTCAGTAGTTTACCAAGACTATTTACATGTGCTACCGAAATACAATGACCTCTTGGGTTAATAATCTTATTAACCACATTACGATGGTTATATGTATGCAAACACATAGTTGTAGTAATTATAACAATATATAAGATTCCACGCGGCACACCACAATGGAGGGCTCCGGAAATTTCGACCATCTGGTGTTCTTTGCTGGGCACTGACATTTGCACAGGACATGCTTGTAGCATTTCACATCACGCGTGAATTGTGACCGGTATCGAACTCTTGACCGTCGGGTCTGCAACGAAGCACCGTATAACCGCTGTGCCACCGAGATCGTTGTTACCCCCCGTATTCACAAACGCTCCTCGACTCGACTTTCACCCTTCACTTGACAGAGTTGCGCACTGCGCCACTGCTCGCTGAAAATGACGCTGCGCTACTCAACAATAGCAGCGAATTGTCACTGATATGCAGTGACTTTCCTTGCCTAGAGCTGGCGCTCCCATCGGCTTTCTCAAGTGAAGGTGGAGCGTTGAGTGAAAGGGCGTTCTAGAATACGGGGGTAACCCCCGTATTCAGAAATGCTTCTCGACTCGAATTCCATCCTTCGTTTGACTGAGTTGGGCACTGCGCCGCTGCTCGACTGAAATTGACGCTGCGCTTCTCAAGAATCGCTGCAGAATATTGCCGATATGCAGTGATTCGGTCTGCCAAGAGACGGCGCTCCCATCGGATTTTTCAAGTTGAGGAGAGCCCTTGAGTGAAGGAGCGTTTGTGAATACGGGGGTAAGGCGTCGCTTGCAAAATGACTTACCGTTATGCTTCAGGCTCTTATAGTGATGATGACTTGCATTCCAATATGTGCATCTGCATTCCGACTAACTAGACATTTTTACACTTCGCGTCGATTGCAGCTCTCATGATCAAACTGTAATATTGTTACTTTGTTGGAGACGTATATACAGAACAGTCTAGTAGTATACTAAGATATATATTGGCAACAATGACCGGTTCGAAAGGGTGTATTTCTCAGTTTAGGGCCCCACTAGTGATTGTGGCACGCTGTACTTTGCTTAGATGGGACTATTGGTTTTCACGCATCATGCTAGGAAACAACAACAACAACAACAACAACAACAACAACAACAACAACAACAACAACAACAACAACAACAACAACAACAACAACAATAATAATAATAATAATAATAATAATAATAATAATAATAATAATAAAAATAATGGAAGGTCTTGGTACATTGGAGCTTGTTCATTGGTATTGGAATTCTATGAACATGCTTTGTCAGCGAACAAACTTGAACAGACGGGCAGACAAAACGAATGGAGTGCTGGTCTACTGATAATTCAAGGATGTTATAAGGACCTGAAATAGTTATCACAAGGCCAGCATTCTGTCGCCTGTTAGTTTTCCGTTGACTCATTTTGAGGCATTTTATTATTTTTTTTTTGAAGAAACATTGACAAACCTAGCGCGCCATCTCCTCTGTATACGCCGAGCCTTCAATTTTCCGCTGGCGCACAGATTATTTATAATAGATGAATTTTCTTTATATTTTGAATGGTTATAAGCGTAAAAACATGCCGACCGGTTTGGAGCAAAAATATGTCACGCGAATATAATCGCCACAACGTACTTGCAGAGTCAGCGTTAATTAGATTTGTATGAAAGTGAATAGTGAGCACTGCAACCATAGATAGAGCTATACGCTCAAATCAGTCATGCATAAAATAGTTTTGGAAAGTTGTTTGGAACAGTGGCGTAGCTTTAGGGTACAATACTCGACCACCATGCAGAATGCCCGAGTTCAAATCTGGTTCGAGCCGCAAGTTTTATGCTTTGCTTCCATCGTGGTTTTTTGCCAGTTTACAATTCCGTCAGTGCCGTTACCGGATTTTCCACACCACGGGCTCTTTAACACTCTCGCGTTAAAATTTCCAGTCTGTTATCACTGAGCCTAGGTTGATAGAGACTGTCAATCACCTGTGGCACATATTCATATACCACGGGTCGCGGCTAGGCCCTACTTGTGACTGGTGTATAGGATTTCACGACGTACTACGTCACAGGAAAGCCAAGCTATTTATGTCACGACACGTGAATCATGCCTTCGACATGCACTCATGACTTTTTATGCCAATTTCGGTGTGTTCCAAGCTAAGAAGACGACCAGAAAAACGCCCAGACGTAGGTAGCTGGAAAGTAGATAGGTAGATAACAACGCTCAAAGTGCCTGGCTCTTCAGCCCAGAAAGCTTTAGCTTTGCTGCGCTTTTTTCGGACAACTGGCCACAGAGACAGCAATTAGTATCTCATACTCTTTGATTGATTGATTGATATGCGGGGTTTAACGTCCCAAAACCACCATATGATTATGAGAGACGCCGTAGTGGAGGGCTCCGTAGATTTCGACCACCAGGGGTTTTATACTCTTTGATGTTGCCTTTCCACTGTCGCTATTTTTTTTGTAATTTCTCTCTCTCTCTTCGCAACATTTCTTTTTATCATCTTTTATTCCCTTCACCCCTTTCCCCAGCACAGGTTAGCCAGCCGGTCTAAGAACTGGCTAACCTCCCTGTCTTTCCGCTTAAACTCTCCTCCTCCCCTCCCCCTCCCCTCCCCCTCCTCATCCTCCTCATCCAACACCAACTGGAAAAGGAGGGTGTTGCCTCCTCCGCCTCCTCCTCCTCCTCCTCCTCCACCTCCTCCTCTTCAAAGTGCCTAGGCTTCGTTAAAAAAATTAATTCACGAAGTTGAGGTAGATTTTACTGACTGTTTAACTAACACCATTTTATGTAACACAGAGTTATGTGTACGCGGCCAGAGCGCACAAGAATGATAATAAGCACGCACGTGAAAGCACACTTGGCTTTTCATCGCCGATGAGGGGCGTGGCTTCGAGGGCGTCGTATGATGTGGTTCCAGAACCAACTTACGTGCCTTCTATTTAGTGTGACCCCATTTTGGGCTACACCACATTCAGCATGCGTAGTCGGGCTTGTTAGTTTGAATCTAGTGGAAGGCAACAACACGGAAAACCGACGGGAACTGAAAGAGGCATAAAATGTAGAGAGCTGCTGTGTTTGTATATTCTGCGTTTGTCTTTTCTCCGCGTCAGCTTTCGTTTTTCGCCGTAGCCCTTTATTTCTTCATATTATCGGTGTTATCAGTGTATATTATCGGTGTATATCGGCGTATATATATATATATATATATATATATATATATATATATATATATATATATATATATATATATATATATATATATATATATATAGAAATGTAGCTATTACAACCGCTGATAGATAGGAAATTCGTTTTTTTTTAGACTTTGGGAGGGACGCTACTTGTCCGGTACAATTCAGACATTCCTTTCAGAACCTACCATGGTTGAGAAAAGGTGCTATTACTATGATTAAGCTTGTTAGTCGTGTTTCAGTAAGTAAATCTTCTTGATTATTGCAAAAAAAATCGGTAGATCCCACGTACAGTGGGAATCGATGATATGCGAATCGCGAATGAGAAAGCTTTATATGTCACTTTAAAATCAGCACAACGTTAAGAGGTGGAGGTAAATGATGCCGCACATGACTTCCGTGCAATGATTATCATGTTTCGATGTGTCGTTTACCTTCGTAATCTCTTCACGTCACGTGATACCAAATTTAGTATATGTCATCATCATCATCAGCCTGACTACGTCCACTGCAGGACAAATGCCTCTCCCATGTTCCGCCAGTTAACCCGGTCCTGTGCTTGCTGCTGCCAATTTATACCCGCAAACTTCTTAATCTCATCTGCCCACCTAACCTTCTGTCTCCCCCTAACCCGCTTACCTTCTCTGGGAATCCAGTTAGTTACCCTTAATGACCAGCGGTTATCCTGTCTACGCGCTACATGCCCGGCCCATGTCCATTTCCTCTTCTTGATTTCAGCTATGATATCCTTAACCACCATTTGTTCCCTAAACCACTCTGCTCTCTTCTGGTCTCTTAAGGTTACACCTACCATTTTTCTTTCCATTGCTCGCTGCGTCGTCCTCAATTTAAGCTGAACCCTCTTTGTAAGTCTCCAGGTTTCTGCTCCATAGCTAAGTGCCAGCAAGATACAACTGTTGTATACCTTCCTCTTGAGGGATAGTGGCAATCTACCTGTCATAATTTGAGAGTGCTTGTCAAATGTGCTCCACCCCATTCTTATTCTTATAGTTACTTCGATCTCGTGGTTTGGCTCCGCAGTTATTACCTGCCCTAAGTAGACATAGTCTTTTACAACTTCAAGTCCACTATTACCTATCTCGAAGCGCTGCTCTTTTCCGAGGTTGTTGTACATTACTTTTGTTTTCTGCAGATTAATTTTAAGGCCCACCTCTCTGCTCTCCTTGTCTAACTCCGTAATCATGAGTTGCAATTCGTCCCCTGAGTTACTCAGCAATGCAATATGTCATCGGCGAAGCGCAGGTTACTAAGGTACTCTCCATTAACTCTTATTCCTAACTGTTCCCATTCTAGGCTTCTGAAAACCTCTTGTAAGCACGTGGTAAATAGCATTGGGGAGATTGTGTTCCCCTGCCTTACACCATTCTTGATTGGTAGTCTGTTGCTTTCTTTATGAAGCACTATGGTAGCAGTTGATCTCCTGTAGGTTTCTTCCAGGATGTTTATATATACTTCATCGACGCCCTGATTCCGCAGTGTCTGCATGACGCTGATAATTCTACTGAATCAAACGCCTTCTCATAATCTATGAAGGCTATGTATAGTGGTTGGTTATATTCTGAGCATTTCTCTATTACCTGATTGATAGTATGAATGTGGTCAATTGTTGAGTAGCCTGTTCGAAATCCTGCTTGTTCCTTTGGTTGATTGAATTCTAATGTTTTCTTTACTCTGTTAACAATTACCTTTGTCAATAGCTTGTATACTACAGAGAGCAAGCTGATCGGCCTGTAATTCTTCAAGTTATTGTCATCTCCTTTCTTATGTGTTAAGATGATGTTAGCGTTCTTCCAGGACTCTGGTACTCTTCCCGTCAGGAGACACCTCGTAAACAGGGTGGTTAGTTTTTCTAACACAATCTGTCCTCCATCTTTCAGCAGATCTGATGTTACCTGATCCTCACTAGCAGCTTTGCCTCTTTGCATGCTCTCCAAAGCTTTTCTGACTTCTATCATTACTAATGGGGTGTCATCTGGGTTACTGCTAGTTCTTATAGTATTAATGTCGTGGTTGTCCCAGCTACTGTACATATATATTATATACTACACAGTAGTATATGTATATGTCCATAGTAGTATATGTAGTATATGTACTATGGACATAGTATATGTCCATAGTGGTATATGTAGAGCTAGCGAAACGCCCGCGAGCACGCTATGAGCGTGGTAAGTTGTCATGTTTTTACATGACACGCATGTCCGGATTATCATGTTTGCACCAGTCAAATATTTCGTCATCCATTGACGTCACGTAACACCAAACTTGGTATATGTGAAGCTAGCAAAACTGCCGCGAGCACATCATGAAGGGCCCAATATACTCCAATGCTACGATAGCAAAACGCGAGCACTCTAGTCTGACGCCAGGTGCGACCGGCGTCCGTCGGCGCGGCCCGAACCCGCGAAATGCGACATGGTGCATTTCGTGCCAATGCGTTACCCAGACAACACCGCGTCTCCCTCTTTTCGTGACGCAAGGACGCCGGACGCACTGAAACGCGCATGCGTCAAAGCAATGCAGCGCGGCGCGCGCCTGCGAGTATATATGGCAGGACCGGCGCATGGCGTGGCAACGCAGGCGTGATGCAACAAAATGAACGCTAGTGAGCACGCGCACCACGTCACGTCGAAATGTATTGGCTCCTTGACTGTGGCATGTAGTCATGTTCTTACGTGACACGCATCTCATGATTATCATGTTTGCATCAGTCGCATACCTTCGTCATTCATTAACGACCCGTAATACCAAATCTGGTGTAAATGAAGCTAGCGAAACGGCCGCCAGCGCATCATGAGCGTGGCATGTAGTCACGTTGTTACATGACACGAACGACATGATCTTTATGTTAGGGTCTGTCTCTTGTGTTCGCCATGCAATCATGTCATACCACACCAGTTTTGCAACATGCCATGTGATCGAAACCACCGCAAGAGCTGCAGGACCATGAAATGCAAATGATGGCATTCATGACATACATGTCATGATTTTCATGTTATGACTAGTCAAATATGTTTTTCGTACAGTCATGTCACGACATACCAAGTTTGATATCGATAACATTATCGAAACCGCCTGGAGAGATAAAGTCGTAGGCGGCTAGAAAGAAAAGAAAGAAAGAAAGAGAGAAAGAAAGGAAAAAGAAAGAAAGAAAGAAAGATAGATAGATAGATAGATAGATAGATAGATAGATAGATAGATAGATAGATAGATAGATAGATAGATAGATAGATAGATAGATAGATAGATAGATACGCTCAAAGCCACCGAAGTTCGCTAAGAAATGCTTGGCACTGAGACAAAAAATGACGGAAGCTTCGCGACAACCCGAGAGCGTGATTTTAGGCATTCACCACTCGCATTGCGAAGAGTGGTGTTTTCAGTCCTAAAGAAAAAAGAGATGGCGCTAGAACGGCATTCTAGAGGCTGGAAATTGCCCGCGGCTAACGGCAATACATGGGGACAGCGGAAAACTAGTCACAAGATGCCTCTCTTCTCTCCGAATGATAATAGCGCCCGTCCCGCTCTGAAACTGCAGCTTTGAAAAACCGATTGACGAAGAAGGAGGAGACGCTGTGTTGACACTGAAAGAACAATGGCGTCCCTCTGAATAAGTGTAAGCTTTAAAGTTTACCCACTTATCTCTCTCTATTTCATAGCGAATAGCCACGCACCAATGTGTAGCAACTCCTCAAACGACTGTAATACCATGGTAATACGATGCTACTTTCGCATCCTACCACCACATTTTATTTTTTGAAAGCGAAGATCCTACGGGTGTGTATAGAAAAAATGTTTGACGATTTTGAGTACTTGGTACTGAACTATATTTGATGATATGTGGGGTTTAACGTCCGAAAACCACAATATGATTATGAGAGACGCCTTGGTGAAGGGTTCCGCAAATTTCGACGTGCACCCAAATCTGAGCACGTGGGCCTACAACATTTCCGCCTCCGTCGGAAATGCAGTCGCCACAGCCGGGATCCGAACCCGCGACCTGCGGGTCAGCAGCCGAGTACCTTAGCCACTGGACCACCGCGGCGGGGCTGGTACTTAACTATGGGAAAGCAGTAAGCCGTAAAAGATTTCAGTGGTAGCGGCATAGTTCTCTAAAATCCTGGTGCCAGCGAGTGTACAAGAATGTGGATGTGTAGCCCCCGGAAGTGTGTCGCGGTCACATGCACGTTTGTAAGTGCACCGTCTTCCGATAACCGGCGCTATCTAAATGGGTTTGTACGCGATCAGCTTTTTCTGATACGGAATTCTTATCTTTTATCGAGGCCATGTAATGTTATATAGGCGTTTTTAATTATTTACTTTAATTATTTCACGCATGACCATTATTGTTACTCGTATCAAGTGAAGTGATGCGCTGCCAATCAAGTGGGCTAAGGTGCAATCACCCGTGCTGAGGAAGGAAAAAGCTAGGAAGAAGCGTTTCGCGATGCAATAGAAAATCAATCAATCAATCAATCAATCAATCAATCAATCAATCAATCAATCAGCGTGTTTTATTTTTATAAAAACATATATTACGATGACAACTGGGGAGATGGTAACAACGCTGCAGTTACAGTAGCTTCACTACTCACCCTCCACATTTCGGCAGCAATGACAGCGTAAAAACAAACTAGAAAGATATACAAAAAGAAACAAGCAATAATACAAGCAAACGGCGAAATAAAGTACAAGGCGAAATATACAAGCAATAAAAGAAACGAATATATGATACACGCATGTGCGCACAAAATCATAAAATAGCATCGCGCATCGTAAGTGCGCATCGAAAAACAAAAAGATTGGAGAGAAGTATTTCTGGCAGCAAAAATGGTACAAAAGTAAACTTCGATTAACGCTATGGTGGGGCAGCGAAGGTTAATATAGGAGCGTTGAAAGCACGGCCAAGACTATACAGGCAACAGCCGTTCATGATGTTGGCCTGCTTATAGGACACGATAAGAAAAAAAATTACACACGATGATATAGTAGTTCTACGCATGGTGAAAAAACCCCAATACAGAGCAACACAAATCGCTCTTTCACCCGTCCGACTGCATCCTATATGCTGGAGAAATCGGCGCATCGGGAAAGAGCGTGCCGGCATGAAGATGATCGTTTCTTTTGTACATCAAATGATGAGCATCGCAGCTTTGCTGTAAAATTGGTGATTTGACGTCCTTAGACTACAAAGTATGTCGTGAGAAAGAGTTACGGCGTTTTGAATTGACAAAGACTCAAGTTCGGAAGTCTTTGCAGAACTAATCCTTCCTTGTTTATTGCGCACTTCGAAACGGATTGAAGCATTATTCACGTCTCTCGAACTCCCGATTCTCGCGTTAGGTATACGCTTGTCATCAAATCGCACACGGATTTCACCGATTTCCACTTGGCATACAACACGTCCTTGCATAAGCATCCCATACCGAACGTGCCGAGTCAGCCACTGTTTCTGGAACGTCTCTTATGCCGCGTGCGAAGCACATATACACACAGCATCCAGTGCTCGGAGCCAGCTCGACAACAGCCGCTCCTCTACACTCTGACGTGCTTGGCCAGGCGGAAGAAATAAATACAGAACGTGCTTGGATAAGAACCGCGCCGAGTCAGCGATGGGGCGAAAACAACGAGGAGGCAAGAGGCATAGAGGGCGGAAGGGGAGTGAAAGTTTGCAAACAGTTCCGGAGCTTGTCAAAGCTTTCCGAACGCCATGGCTTTGACGCCAAGCAGATCCAGCTGTGCAAACGTAAATGCCGAAGCAACGGGGCGAACGATGCGGGGGGCTTTTGTAAGTGCGCATCGAAAAACAAAAAGATTGGAGGGAAGTATTTCTGGCAGCAAAAATGGTACAAAAGTAAACTTCGATAAACGCTATGGTGGGGCAGTGAAGGTTAAAATAGGAGCGTTGAAAGCATGGCCAAGACTATACAAGCGACAGCCGTTCATGATGTTGGCCTGCTTATAGGACATTGGGTGTCTTTTCCCTCCCCCTTCTATTTTTCATCTCTTAATACCTCTTCCCAAGGGGTGGTGTACAGCAAATCGAACGCGTGTTCGATTATCGTTCATGTCCTTTCCTTGTCCTACCATCATGTTGCGTTTACCAGGTATAGTCCATCTGAGAGATGTCGTCCTGTGTGGCGAGGTTGCCGAGCTGGTAGACGGAATTCACAGCTGTCAAAGTTGCGCACAGCCGCAGTTGAAGCTGTTGTGCTAAGCTTTATATTAATGTGTAACACATCTCTAACTGGCGATTTGCGAATTCCATGAATTAGGTTTCTAGCGCGAGCGCAATCACACCACACACACAGAAACACACACACACAAAACACAGACAAAAGTAAAAACAAAACACGATTGGCTATGTTGTCACTATCATTTCCTGGATCTACTTTCAAGCGCAGTCTCATTATGAGGAAACGTATACAGTCGAAATTACAGTTCTGCATTTCGTTTCCATGTGAGGTGACCAATTATGTTAATTACAAACCGAAACGGTATAAGCTTGCAATTCATGTTTGCTTGCCCTGCACAGGGTAATCTGAGAGGTGTAACAGTCAAATATCACTTGTGGATTCATGCAAAGCCCCCATCACTTGCCCAAGCTTGGTTGCGTTGGCCTTGAGTTGACATAGATGCGCTGATAATAAGCGCTAGTTTATCACCGAATATATAATGCCCCAATAAAAAAAAGTTTCAGATGACCAAGCAGTTCTCGCTTTGAAATTATAAATTGACTGTTTAGCTGGGAGTCTGCTGATGCTATAGCAATAAGCTGGCATGACGTTTGTGTTTATTTGAATTTCCACATGACCTTCAGCATATATACTTGACACACTTTTTGTGTTATAAGGGCAGTGTGTTTACGTGATGCTTGTTCAGCTATAAGCTCGCGCTTATTCGGCTGCTGCTTACATATTGTATCTCCTGCGAAATGGAGCGTGACTTTTGTGCTCGAAGCAGTAACGTGGCACTTTGAGAATCAGCTAACTTTTCCGCAGTGACAACAACGCAAAGGTGCGTTGTGCGTCGTAGCCGGCTCCCTGGTTACACAGGATCTCAATCTTCATATCCAAGGTGGTCTAAAAAATAAGAACACAAAGTAAAGCATCTAAATCGCACCATGGTGGGGCATGTGCAAGCGATAATGTGTTGCTTCGTTTTTGTATGCCCGTACAGGGGGCTTTGATCCAGTTTCAGTGTAAGCTGTATTAAAAAAAATCATTTCGCTCATATGTGTAAATGGGCATAGTTCACACAATGATATTTCCCGCAGGATTTAGATCTTCGTATATGCAGGTATAGGTATTAATTGCTAATAAACTTTGAATAGTTTTCTAACCACCATTGCCTAATGATGTCGATATCCAACAAGCGTTCTTCTTGGCGTATTCTCAGAATCCATTTTCAAGGATACCGAAAGGGAATATGAGTAGAATAATAACTTATTCTTTGAGAACTGTATCGCAGATAATCTCATCACGACACGTTCCATATTAGAAGTGAAAATGAAGGCCAAATCGTCTCATTGAATTTCGTGACGAAACTGCAGTGAAACTAGCGCCCTGTGTGTCCATATGTGTCTTTATTTTGTCCCGTCTTTCACGTACGCTACAACGATACTAACTGTAGATGTGCAACAAACAAACCCGCATCGAATTTCTCGGAAACTGCAGCACCAGACTGTCAGTGAGACGTCGCAAATTTCAAGGGTCCCTTTTCTTATATTAAGCCCATATTCGTGCAGCAGCAATGCCCGAAACTTGCTCTGTCAAGATGGTCATCTCATGACACAACGCGATTCGCATTCACAGATGAATGACAGCGTAAGCTCTTGCAGAAGTCGTCAAAATTAATGACGTCGCGGTGACTCGTGACGTCACGATGAAGTCACGACTCGTGGCTCTAGGTGGTTTCGTCTCGTGCATTTCTACTTTCCTTTTTTTTTATTCCACGTTCTCACACTTACCGAGCATCTTCTAGCGTGCATTAGACGTGTTTGTGGCACTTTAAAAGAATAAAAGTTATTATTATTCAAAAAAGGCTTTATTTCAGTGCCTCTTTAACCGCAGAAACTCTACGAGATCCTTCCCATTGAAAGGAGGTTCAATGTTAGTAATTTTCATTTCAAGCACTTTTCCGGCTTTTTCTTTGTTTTTGCTCGAGGAGAACGACACCGGCTCCATCGTAAGTCAGGAGGGGTGCTCACCACAAATCTCGAGAGTCCGCGAGTGGCATGCACGGAAGCCGAAACTGTAATACCGTTCAGTGGCCGCGCAACAAATTAAAACTCCACAAAACAGCAATGAAATGACCCCCCCCCCCCCCAAATGGCAGCATATCCACGGAGTGAACGATGGAGAGTGGGGCAAAGCATCCGTCTGTCCATTCGTTGTTGCTTCCGTCCGTCCATGCGTCCGTCTGTGTGACCGTCCGTGCGTCCAATCGCCCGTTCGTACGTCCGCACGTCCATCTGTGCCTCCGTCCCTGCGTCCGTCCATGCGTCCATCCGTCGGTGCAGCCATCCGTGAGTCCGTCCATGCATCTGTCTGTGTGTCTGTTCATCCATCTAGTCAACACTTCAAGTCCCACCATCTCGCATCTTTTCATCGTATATTCCGCATATAGAAGCCCCGCCATCCGGTGGACATTACAAGGACTAAACGAGAGGTGGCACACGCACACTTTCTTACGGCTTGCGCTTCGTGTCTACTTCCCACCTTTAACCACCTCGAGTTCATGGTATATACTAGTTCACTTTATTCATGGCACTGCGGCCCAACGCTCGCTAAACCTTTCTAGAACAAAGAAGGTTGCACCCAGCGAGTATAACGTAGCAATTCTTCTTGTCAGATAGTGCTCAATGTACATGCCAATGGCTGCTAAGGGGGAATGAGAGACAGGAAAATTCGGCTTTTAGTTAACGCGCACGCTGCGAATTTTTTATTGTTCAACAACGCACAGAAGAAATCTCTCACCGGCACCACCTTGGAGGTCAAAATATAAGACTGGTTACACACTATGACTACTACTACGACTACGAGGGACAAACGGGTGCCGCTATAAGTAGCTTCGTCCCTAAAACTTACTGTTATCTCGAGAGATGCTACCTGTCTTTCCTCTGACAGTACTCGCTTCTCCGACAATCACGATGGCGCCGAGCCTCTTTAAGGAACGTGCTTTTCAGCGAATCTCTTCGGCTGGAGCGCGAAACGTTCCGATTAAAGGCACCTTATACGGTCGAAAGTGAGATAATACCCATTTCAAGCGCGGTCGTGGTTTCGAGGAGCGCAATAGCCCGTAGAATTCAAAGATAAAGTAGTAATACAGGGGAGCACACACAACAAAAGTGGGATGCGAAGGCAAGCGAAGGAAAAGGCGTTTAAGGAGCCTGATACGCGTGCGATGGAGAAGAACAAACACAATAAGGAGGGCGAGCACGCAGATTCTGAGCCGCAAAGTGCAGGGCACCCCGGGCTGCGCAGCCGAGCCCATCGTGCCACTTTGATGGCTTATTTCTCGAGATCGGGGAAAGCTCAAGCAACGGGTGTAAATAAAAGCGTTCCGGCGTTCCTTCATTGAGCTTTCTTTCGTTCAAGTTCACTTATTCCTTTTATTTTTTTTCTTTCTACTCGTCGTTCTTCTTCTCTTTCTTTCCATTGTTGATCGCCTCAATTCACCTTGGTCGAGGGATAAAATCTCCCGCAATATTTTTTCCCGATTTATTTATTTTTGGCTACCTTCGCAAACGCACTTTCATCTGCCCGCCACCCTGATATTTGCGCTTAGCGCGGCGCATCGGCTTCCGAAGGCTCGAGTAAGCCCAGCCACCATCGGTGTGAAGGCTCGCGGTCGCGAAGGATCCAAGGCGAGGGTGGGAAAAAAAGAAGAGGGGGGGGGGGGCTTGAATAGAAAGCTCCAGACGAAGTGCCCTAGCCGGGCCGTTTCTTGAAACTCTGTGGCATGAAAAATTCAGTCGAGAGTACGCATGCGTCGAGCTACAAGTTCGCATAGCGCTCACAATTGTACTTCACAACGCCGTTTCCGTAGTTTTTTTTTTTTCGGCAGCGGATATGGGCATATGTTTTTTTTTTTCATGTGCGATACAACCCTGCCCCTACTCTTCACCCCCTCCCTTTTCTGACTGTATGCATGTATGCTTGATATCATGACATACTGTGAAAGTTACTGAAAAAAGACACGAATAATAGGAGAAAACGCACATAGACACATTGTAACATGCGTGAACACTCTGAAAGACAGAAGTGCACAGAAAGACGTTCCACAACCGGACTTGATACACACGCACACCCCATGCCGACGCACGCAAGCAAAAAGACGCGCCGTATACGTGAATCTGCGCGCGAAAATGCGTAGGCATCAACGACAAATACGTATACACGTTGAGGTAGCGGATATCTGGCCCGTAGTGTGTGTTTTTTTTAATTTTTCAGCGGCTGAAGTGAAAATCCACTCCGTCGGGACAGGTGAAATCCCGATATTTTTGAGCGGCGCGTGCCACACAATGCGATGGCGGCAGGAAACCGGGGAGACATCGAAAAAACGCTACCGCGCGAAAATGCTGACTGAGTGCACTGGATTTGCCGTGGCTTTTCTTTCAAGCCTCGATGCCCGCGGCCACGAGATTCTGGAAGAATTGTCGAGGAGAAGCTTCGGAATAACGTACGTATTGTCATCGAGCGGAAAGAAGTGTGCACAACAACAACAACAACAACAACAACAACAACAACAACAACAACAACAACAACAACAACAACAACAACAACAACAACAATAATAATAATAATAATATTAATATTAATAATAATAATAATAATAGGAAGAAAAGATGAAACGGGAAGTGAGGCTGCGTGTATACATCGTCGAGTTGCTCGAGATACTACGATTCAGCGTAAGGGAGTGCCCACTGAGACCGGAAAAAAACACGCCTGCCATAAACACGTCGTCCCAGCAATGCTATACAGAACACGCCGCAAGTGCCACGCTGAAGCAGGTGCTCAAGCATAAGATAACGGCACGTCGGGCTGCCTCGACGGGAGCGACGGCAGTTGGAAACAGTGCGCGCGTGATCATCAACATTGACACGTGTGTCATCGACATAAAAACTACTAATAAGTGCCTTGTGCTGTCCAGGAATTCAACGGGAATTCATCAGGTGGTTATATACACCCTGCCACGGTGGTCTATAGCGGTTTATAGTGCACGACTGTTGACCCAAAGGCTTCGGGATCGAATCCCGGCCGTGGCAGGCGCATTTTCATGGAGGGTGTAAACTTAAGAAAATATCCGTCGTTTTATCGGCCAAAACGAAGATGTGATTATGGATCACGCCGTAGTAAAGGCCTCCGGAAATTTTCACCATCCGGTGCTGTTTAACGTGCGCTAACGCAGTACAGAACACGGGGCTCAAGCTTTTCGCCTCCAAATGAAGTGCGGGCGTCGAACCTGCGACCTTCGTGTCAGCAGCTGATCGAGCCCCGTGACCGCTACACCACCGTGGTGGGTGAGCTACGCATTTAGATTGAGGTGCAAGCTAACAAACTGCAGATGGTCACTTTTTTTTTTCCGCAGTCCTCCACTACGGCATTCCTTATAACCACATCGGGGTTTCGGGACACAGAACCGTAACATATTATAATATTAGAGTGGTTATATGCGATATTGCGACATTTGGGCATCGTGACCAAGGGGTGCTGCTGTATCACACGAATCCCTATGTGTATGCGCTCTGAAATATAAACAACTGGCGTGAAACTAAACTTTCGTAATTTTCATGGTGCAGTCTTGTTTCGTTGGGGGCTGCAAAGTAACGCGAAACAGATAAACGCGGTAGCGTCCAGCTTATACAATCGCATTCTCGCCGCCTGCGTTCACTCGTCGTCAGCCGTGACGTCACCAAAGCCACTGATCACACCGAAAGGAGAGAGTGCGGCACGGCCGCTGCTTTTCGATCGAGGTGATATGCAAAATAACAATCGTTTGCTTAGATTTAGTTGCACGTCAAAGAACTCAGGTTGATCAAAACCAAGAGTCACCTGCTCCCCTTCTGGTGTCAATCATATCGTGGTTTAGGCACGTGAATTCTTAACGAAACCTCGACAATATTATGAGAAACACGCAGGCTGACGTTCCTGTCCTTCATCTCTCTTGTGTTCTTCATGCGCGTGTGTCCTTTATGGGAGATTACTATATCGGGCACACCATGCGCGGAGAAATGTTACGGAAGTGCAGGCAGCAGTGAATAGAAGAAACCTTGATTGCCCACGCCCAGCTGCTTCTTGTCTTGCAGTCGGTTGTCAGCACCGCGCTCTATGTTTACGGCCGAAGCAGTCACAATGACTCAGTCGTGTTAGCGTGCTGTGTTATTAGCTGGACGAGCTGGGTGAGCTCGATGAGCAGGAGCGCGACAGGCGGAACACTAAAATGTTTGCCACCCGCCACCCTTTTCGCGTGATCAAGGTTACTGTTATTCTATACCGGCGGCTGTCTTATTGAGTATAGAACGCACGACTTGTGGCGCCATCGGGTGTCACAGTGAGGATCAATACTACAGCGCGTACGGTTTGTTTATGGGCTTCGCGGCATAAGGGAAATGCAAACGTGCGTAGGCGTCGAGACGGGCGTCGGCGCAGTCCTGCTCTCTGGAAGCGTAATCCACCGGATGCGTTGCGTCAATATACGAGCGAACGCAGCTCGGACATGTTATATGCATGAGTCTGTCTGCGCGTTCGTATACTGTGTACTTTCTACACGTTCGCATCTGCCTCTGCGGACTTCGTACGTGCGCATATTCGTGTACCAAGGTCATTTTCCAAAGGTCGACGTCGGTGCTTGCATCAAGTCCTTGCACTGTTGTCATCCCCTTGCTGTAGCAATGCACATTTTTTTTAACACTCTCCATTTACTCTGTGATGTGTGCAGGCGTAGCTCGTGTTTCTTACAACATGCGGGCCTTCCTCTTTCTCTACCCCTCCTTTGTTCTTCAACTACTTCACTTGCGTGGGTAAGCTGGAAGTGTGTCGTTCGACGGAAGCCACGATTTCTCGAAAATGTTTTTACGCATTGAATGAATCACACAATGTTTCCAAGAATGTTTGCGGAAAAAAGAATTAAGACCACAGCTCTGATTTCATTTCTGGTTCAAACAGATGTTCAAAGCTGCATTACAAAAGTTTTTTGAACTCTGGGCATGCCTGCTCATCAAGCACAGCCTTGAGGTTGTGCGTCTCTATTGATGAGTTGGAAGAGATATGACACTGAGACTGCCACCACAAGACCCACGTGTCATAGAATAACACAGTGTTTAAAATAGGCGCTCCGTTCACTCTACCAAATCGAAAGACCCCCGTCCAGCATAACGTTCCTTTAACACCACTATCGCCTCACTTTATTCGAAAAAAAAAGCGACTAAACAGCTACGTAGACCTTTATTAAGAAGAATAAGAAAAAAAGAGCTTCTCTTAAATAAGAAAATTACGCGCAGTGAGAATTTTTCGGTATATTTGGTTGTTTTCGTCTGTAATTTAACGAAGAGCTGGAATACAACACATGCCTTTGACTATTGACACTATAGCTTCATTCTGAACGTGGGGTATTTCGCAAGACAGTAGCAGATCAGAGCAACAGACATCGCCAGCGAAGTCTAACACGGCTCTCAAAGAAAGCTTTGTGTGCAAATACAGCAACCATGATCGGCGATGGCTACGTGCGACGGTAAGATAGAGGAGTTAACCCGCCAATGGAGCCTCGCAGCACTTAGAACTATTGATCATCCGAACTTTGAAAAGCGCTGCCATAGTTCATACTGACTTTGTTTCGACACGACGCCCCACTGTACGCAGGTGTGGTTACCGATCAGAGCAAGAGTTTCGGTTGCATTGCAGAGTAGAGACTGCACGCGTGCATTTTGCATAATTGCCAAAACGCAAAGAAAAAGACGACGGCCTCCGAGGCTAAGGCGGAACTGCAACTTCTACAGCCCACGCTATTCCGAGTCCCGCTACTCGCTACCCAGGGCGTCTGGAAGAACATTTCGCTGAGCACTTTCTTGTGTTTGCACCGCTTCTGACACGATGGAGGGCGGTGGCGAGGGTGTCGGCAAGACGCCCCGCGTTCCACTTATATTTGCGCGTAGCTGCAGGCGTCGACGTTGTTTACGCGCGCCGAGCGAAGTGCGCTCTTAGTACGCGATCCAGGATTCCAAGCGTCGCTTGGGAGGAAGCTGAGAGGGGGCTTATTGAATGGAACGCTCTTTGTCGGAGCGGGCGGAAAGCTCCCCCCCCCCCCCCCCTTCCCGCGAGGAATGCGACTGCTTTTGCGCGCCGTCAGAGGTCGTCGCGGGAGGTAGCCGGCTGTAGCGCGCGAGATCTAAGACGACAGCTGAGATCAAGTCGATGTCCGTAGCATGGACCTGCATGCCTACAACATCGTCCGCTCGAGGATTAGCAGTCGAAGAATGTTGTGCCCTCGGGCTAACTATAGCGCCTCGGAATCACTTGAGTGAAGAAAAGAAGATAAAAAAGTGTCAGCTGGTGGCAAGACGTACGAGTGTGTCTTGTGGGCTACGCACTTGATCGTGAGTTTGGAGCGATTTCTAGCAATACCGGCCTTTGCATCAGCGACCTCGCCGCCTATTACTGTCAAAAAGAAAATATTGTTGGGACACACAACAGTAAAACGGAGGCTCGAAGAACAGTTCGCCCTAAGGCCACAAATGCTCTGAAGCGTGGAAATTGAAAACAAACAAAACTCTTCGAACAATGCTCAGTGCGAAGAGTACTCACCGCACGTGCCGTATCTGCGTCGGCGTTCTATAGTATAATGCGCGTTTTGAGGAATAATCACTACTATACCTCTTTGTGCCCCTTCCGGTTGGCGTTCCAAGACTCCAATACTTAAAATAGAGAATAACCAGGAAATATTTAGGAGATGGACGTATTGGAAACTGGTTTCACGGCATCCTTCTCTGAGTGACTCACTCTGACCCCCGTATTCACAAACACTCCTCGACTCGACTTTCACCCTTCCCTTGACAGAGTTGAGCACTGCGCCACAGCTCGGCTCAAAATGACGCTGTGCTACTCAAGAATCTCAGCATATTATCGCCGATATGCAGTGAATTGCCGTACCTAGAGACGGCGCTCCCATCAGCTTTCTCTAGTGAAGGGGAGGCGTTGAGTGAAGGGACGTTCTAGAATACGGGGGTGACGTGAGTGCGACTTTGTGGCCTGTCTGTCGCACTTTTTTGTTGTTGTTATTACACAATATCTTCCAGGCGATGCTGTTATCCCTGGTTTCATTGAAAAAGTAGATCAAGCGAATACAGGCGAGACAAAAGCTTGAAAGCAGAGAAGGCATTGTAAACGCTGACAGTAAAGAAACGTAATCTAAAATCTCGCTTTTTGTTCGAACAACGAAGCAGTAATGATGAGAGCACACTAGTACGCCAGCAGTGCAGAGTGTTCTTCGGTTTTTTCTTTAAAAACATACACAGCAGCGCTTAACTTCCTTCACGTTGTTTGCGCTTGTCTATTAACCTCTGATGGACTGTGCCAAAGTGTGCCCGAGAACATTTATTGAAACGACAGAGTTTTGTACCTGGCTCGATGAAATAATTACCGACGTGATTTCCGTAACGGAAATGACCTTTTATTTTGTTTTTACATTAGACTGGTAATTGAACAATTGGTTTAGATGGTAATAAATTCGGTATGAATTTCTACGTGTTCGTTTCGAAGACGATGTCTGCGTTTTCGCAATGATTATACGGCCACGATTAATAAGAGGGGAGGGGGGATATACAGCGTACAACAGCGTACAGCCAGATCATATTTTTTTTTTCGCTGAAGTCTCTAAAGAGTTGTCATTATGTTGACATATGGAAAAGACGGGTTCGCCATGTGCTTGTGTGCTCTCTTAAGAAAAACGTAACACTTGTTTCTTTTTATGAAAACAAAGCAAATATGCTTCTTACAAAATAGAACTAAAAACACCAAACTATTAAAATTAATATAAAATCACACGTAGATTTGAGTTGCTCACTTGTTTTCTATAACTTCCGATTGCGAGCCATTTACTTAAGCCATTATTATTTAATAGTCGCTTTATCATTGCATAGCAAAAGCAGCCGAACTAGACATGCAACTTTATCACCAGATTTGTAGCCAAAGAAAAAGCAAATGTCATTATGAGCAGAGGTGGTGCTATTGATCAATTAATAACTAATACCACTTTTTGAATAAGCCAGTTTCGTTTTCTCGCAAATGCCTCTATCAACAAGTTCACACGACCACCGACCATGGTGGTATAAGTGGCTAAGGCACTCGGCTGATGACCCGCATGTCGCGGGATCGAACCCACGCTGCGGCGGCCGCATCCTTCGATGAAGGCGAAGACGCTTGAGACCCATGTGCTTAGATTAGGTGCACGTTAATGAACCCCAGTTGGTTGAAACCTTCGGAGCCCTCCGCTACGGCGTCTCCCATAATCATATGGTGGTTTTGAGACATTATTATTATTAATAATAATATTATTATTATTAATATTAATATTATTATTATTTTAAACCAAAATGTTGAACCTGTTCCTGTAACGGCTCATCAACATAGGATCAGAAAAAAAATTCCACCGGTTGTTGATAGCATGCTGCTGTTATGGTGATTTTCTATGTTATAAAAAAGTGTTTCTCGGTTGTACTTTGTAGTTGCTGTATAGTTGTTTTTACTTTATACATTTCTCTTCCTTCATCGCAATGTTTATTTTATATTCAGTTGATATGTTTTTATTGCTTTATTGCTTTATACTTTGTAACATGCTTTCTTCTATTGTTTCGAAACAAACTTCACCACTGTCTGCCTGGGGGACCGGAGCTTTGTCAGGCCGAAGAACTATCGGCTTTTTCTCCAGTTCTCCCTTTTTCACCTTTGTAAGAAATGGTGGAAATAAAAGATTTTTGATGAATTTATTATTATTATTATTATTATTATTATTATTATTATTATTATTATTATTATTATTATTATTATTATTATTATTATTATTATTATTATTATTATTATTATTATTATTAAGATCACACAAGAACACGCGCTGCGTATCAGAATGAGAAAATTTCGGGTAATATCAAAACAGACGGCGGACACCGTGAGCAACGTTCGAGCCATGTGTTTAGCAACATGCTTGCAACACCCACTCTATATTTGCAGGCGCGCCGTGCGTCGTCCTTCGGGTGCCTCGATCCCCCAGCCTGGTGGTTGGAGGAGGAAGCATGCGCTTTAGCTGACATGACAGGAAAGCTAGCTATAAATATTTATAATTCATGCTAATAATGAAAAGAAAAAGACCCTACGTTATGCGCCAGAACCAAAGATAAAAAAGTGGCCAAAAAGGAACCATGGTGCCAACCTGAAATTTTCGTCAACAGACAGGTATATCGCAAAAAAAGTCAATATGGCGCTAAGCAGTGGCGTAGCCATAGGGAGTGGCACATTGGGTCCGTGTCTCCACTCCCGAATTTTGTTTTTCCGTCATGACGTAAGAGCAATAAATGACCATTTCCCCGAAATTAACCTCCCCCTCCCGTCGAACAAAAATTCTGCCTCAACGACAACCTTGTGGGAAGCGCGAAAGTAACTGAATCTAGAGAATTCGGAGCTGAGCAACGTAGCGTACAAGCAAAAAACAACGTACACACAGCTCATCTCATAAAACTAGGCCACAGTCGCCTAGTCCACCAGATCGCAAACAGACGGACGGAACTCCGCGGGAAGTGAAGTGAACAGCCACCATTTCGGGCCGTCTGCGGCTAGTTCCCTAGTCAAGATGAGCCGCATCTGTCGCTGCAGGCAGGCGCAACAGAGAGAGGCGCGAAAGGATTAAGAAATAAACAAAGCAGAACAGCACGAGGAATTCAATGCCGACGCCGAGGAAAGGATTGGACAACAGAACGAGGCCCCAGACCTCATCTCGCGGCTCGGATGGAACTGAGACGACCTCCGGCTCGGAACAGCACTTTAGCGAGGTGGTCACCCCAATTTCCCAGCGACCGAGGGCTGAACGGATTTCTCTCGGTACAAGAGTGGCCGTGGATGAGAAAGAAACGAAGGAGGAAAGAGGCAAGTGAGACAAGAGAAAAAGTTCGAAAGAGTAAGAGAAAGAAAAAGGAAGAACCGGATGTTGAAAGATGAAAAAGAAGAAGAAAAGCTATGGAGGGAAGTTAGAAAAAAAAGATCGCCAAGGAAAGTAAGGGATGAAAAGAGAATGACTCCCGAAACTTAGCAATCTTGTGTGTGGAGACAAACACAGCCACACGACATGAAACGCAGTACACAAAGAAAAAAGGAATAATAATAAAGAACCAAGAAAGCTACCGTGGGCGTCGCGCGGAGACGTAAAGCGACGGACAACTTTCCGGCCACGTCCTATTCTGTTCTCTTTTGATTTCATGGTCGCGAGGAGCAAGCTGTTTTCACCTAACGGGACTGTGGCGCATCGCTTTGCTTCGCTTACTCTTTCGCTCACTGCATCCGTGGTTGTGGGCCTCCTCCTCCTCCTGCTACGAAACTTCTGCTTTCGTATTTCTGTAGCGCT
This sequence comes from Rhipicephalus microplus, assembly GCF_043290135.1. NCBI lineage: Eukaryota > Metazoa > Arthropoda > Arachnida > Ixodida > Ixodidae > Rhipicephalus > Rhipicephalus microplus. The sequence continues at coordinate 271,686,998 of NC_134700.1, forward strand.
ATTTTTTTTTCTTCCGTCTTGTTTCCTGTCCTCACTGCGTTTTTTTTTCTTTCGGAGCGGCCGTAAGGTGGCCACCAGCGATGAATTGTTTAAAAGGCACAATCTGGAGCTCAGCCAAATCCCCCTGACACCCTGGCTTCTTCGCCGCCGTTCAACTACGGCTCTTTTAAAACCCCGCCCGGGAGCACCACTCCGGCATAGAGTCTGGCCGCAGCGTCCATAAAAGCTCACGACAACGGCGCTTCCTCTGCGAGCGCACCCTTCTCACGTTCAGCGGCGCACTCTGTGCCACGTCATTCCACTGCCTCGTTCACTGCAGTGCACGGAGGGACTGTTAAACACCAGAGACGCTTCCCACTATTTCCGAACTGCGCCGAGTCCACCGAGCTGGGAAGTAATGAACGCTCGATAAAGGACGCTGGCTAACTATATATCCGAGCCAGTTTCTGGGAACGGGGTACTTTAGTTATCTGTTCCGCAGCAGCGATCAACACAGAAGGGGCTCGTGTCGTGATCGGGCAGTGTAAGTAGTTTACGTTGCAGTTGAGAGCCTTGCAGCGAATTGATCAAGGAAGCCGGCAATGATCACCAAGTATTGTTTTAGGTACAGCTGCTAGACATGTCGACTGCTAGCCAGCCAACCAACTAATAAACTAATCTAGCTAGCTAGATAGCCTAGCCACATAGATAGATAGATAGATAGATAGATAGATAGATAGATAGATAGATAGATGTATAGATAGATAGATAGATAGATAGATAGATAGATAGATAGATAGATAGATAGATAGATAGATAGATAGATAGATAGATAGATAGATAGATAGATAGATAGATGTATATCTTAGATTTTGTACCTTGTTTTTGGAAAAAATAATAAACTTGAAACTTGAAACTTGCACATGACGCGAGTGCGCCGGCCTGGCTACTCTCACGATCAAACCGGAAGGCCGAGACAATAGGCCCAATCGTACTGTACAACCAGGACTTGATTGTGGTAAGTTAGTGGTTTTTTTTTTTGAGTCTTTCAAAGTGGTGCCGCTCAATACCAGGCCGTAGTAAGCCGCAGTCTCGGATGATGTGTTCTCACGTGCATATAGTTTCTTTGGAGACTTTGCGGATAATTTCTATTTATTATGCTCCATACCACTTCCTAGTTTGAACCGGTGAATAGTAGACCTGTTTATTAATAGTCTTGGTGTTATGGCTCGTGCTCTGTTTAGGTTTGCGTTCTAGGGCGTATAAACTCTTCTGCTTAGATAGAAGTACTAAGTGAATTAATTGTGTATGACCAAATTATCTTGTCAATCCAGTGGAGTTCGAAGCATTTGTACAAGCGTAGCAGTCGGTTAGATCGCGGGTGACGCTGTAGGCCGCCTCGTTTGAAGTGACTTGTAAGCCTTCCATTCTACCAGTGTGTCCGAGAAACCAGTATATGTGCTTAATTTCCACGCCATTCATGGTACTGACCCTTCTAGCCACTTGTAGAGCAACCTGCCGCTAAAAGCAGTGATTGTCGACTATAACATAGTCGGTATGTATACATACGCACGCTCTTTTCAGCTCATTGCAACCTGACACAGCAACATGAACGCCGCAAAGTCGTGGTACATTTCTTGATGAGCTATTCCAAAGGGAACAGCTAAGAAAGGCGTAGAGATCTATTGCTACACTGTGATTGCGTTACCTTTTCTCTTCACTGTAGATTATAAAGCACCGTACTGCAACTTTGCGGTGGTCACTTTGCTGCGTCAGGTTGCAGTGAGCTGGCAAAGCGCGTGCAGTGAGATCTGTAGGTGCTGACTACGCTGCACTCATAGTATATGAGCCTCTTGGAGTAGGAATGCGCGGATCGGTGGGAAGTGCAGAGTACACGAGTCACTTACTTTCTGCTTGCTCGTTCTTGTTGCTCAACTCTCCCTCCCCGAGATTCTAGCGGCAACGCACGCAGTTTTCGCTTAGTCCAAATAAGTCTCACGGCGCTTGCAGTACTGCTATATAAAGTAAACTTCGCACGGTGCTTCTTCTGCGTGGAGCGCTTGCTCTTAGCACGATGATTCTGCTTTTTACGCAGTTTGGTCAAGAAACAAAGGGTGGCGTTGGTGAATTGCTGTTCGCCCTGAAAAAAATACCTGCTTTTGTTCTTTTAACTTTGTCATAAACATTTCACCAGTGAAGAATGAACGGTAATATGGTAACGCAGGCGTCACGTACGTCGAACCGGTGAATCATTTTAGGCGAGTTTTGCTTACGAACGTTGAGGGAGCTCAAAGTCAACACGTTACAATCGTTTTAGGTGCGAAGCTCCTAAAGCAGTGGGTGTGTCCGTGCATGTCTACTTGGGACCGGTTCATAACCACCTATAGTTGCATGACTCACCCAGAAGATGGCGTTAGTGTGAGTGACAGACAGACGGACGGACAGACGGACGGACAGACGGACGGATACACGAACGGGAGGACGCCCGTACGGATGGACAGAAGCACGAACGGACGGACGGAAGTATGGACGGACAGACAGACGAACGTACAGACGGACGAATGGACGGACGGATAGAAGCACGTGCGAACGGTGGAAAGAAGGTACGGACGGACGGACTGAAGCATGCACGGACAGATAGACGAATGGACGCACGGACAGACACAAGCACGAATGGACGGACAGATGGACGGGCGCTTCGCCCCACTCATCGTCATTCATTCCATGGATATGCTGTGATTTTTTTTCTTTCGTGCTTACTGTTCGTTCATCTTTCTATGAACGGAGAACGCGTGGATGGACGTATGGATCGATAGACAGAAATGGCCAAAGGGTCTTTGTTTTGCACCTAACACTAGGGACTTACTATCCATACTAGATTTGTGGCTGATAGAATAACTCCACTTTGTCGTTCTCGATGTATATACGACTGGTAAGTACAGGCTTTCCGAGTAGGCACCGGTAAGTTAACTGGTGAGCGAACTGGTCAACCAATAGACGAGGCTCGGCGAGCATGTGCAAGCAGTGGGGCCCTATACCAGGGGGCTCCACCTGTTATTAACGACAGACGCTCACCACGAAATGAACTTGCTTTATTTTCCAACGTAATAGAATTTGATATAATAGTTGAGAGAGGTTTTTATATCCCGAAACCGCGATATAATTGCGAGGGGCGCTGTAGCGGAGGACTCCAGGATGTAACCAGAAACTTTATTCGGTCACGTGGGAGAGGGCTTGTCGATAACTTAATTTGGTTTATGCATGCGTTTGTACGTGTGCCTGAATATTGACGCACATGTTTTTTATCCATTTTTTTGCGTTCATTAACAAAACAAAATATCGGTAGATCCCATGTACCTGAGAATCTACGTTATGCGAAGCATGCGCAGGGAAGGTGACCATGTTTCACCTTTTAGATTGGCCGACAAGCCATGAAATGACGTTAAATATAAAACTTTTCACGCACAGACATATGTTGAAGAGTTGCAGATGTTTATATAACCAGTTGTTTGCACTTTCGCAACGACGTCAACTGAAACATGCGTATTAGCAACACCAGAAGCTGATATGTAGCGCTGATGCTCGAGAGGATACTGGTCATGGACACTGCTACGAAAATCAACTTCAGCGCATGACAACTAACCACAATTTACGTTAACTCGACAAGACGGCTGTATCAAATGAGTACATATGTATTGTTTATAAAATTGAGTAGTCAGCACTGCAACCACTATTGAAGCTTCACGAAGATTAGCGTCTATTTGAAAAGTAGTTCCTAGATCTGGCGTATAGCTCTGAGGTAGAATGCTTGACAGGCCACACAAAATTCTTGAGTTCGATTCCTGCTGGGACCCTGAAATTTATTATTTGCGTTCGTCGGGGGGTCAACGCTGTTTTTCTTAACACTGACATTTATTCTATGCCTTCGTTGAGTCGACGGTATACTGATGTCGGGTATTGCTTAACGTTGACGCGTTAAAATTGCCCACGTGTGTTCTCGTCGTTCCTGCAGGTAGATACAAAGTGTCAATAATCTGTGGCATATACCCGCGCGTGGGCATGTGCCACTGTCTGACAGGAAGTGCTTGATGACGTACGCGACGGCATTCTGACATTATTCATGTCTTGACCAGAGCGTCATATTCGTCAAACCATCTTACTTTCCCATGCTGATTTCGGTTCACGCCAAGTTAAAAGGGTGACCACGAGAGCACCCAAACGTAAGCGGCTAGATAGATAGATAGATAGATAGATAGATAGATAGATAGATAGATAGATAGATACGCTCAAAGTCGCTGAAGTTGACTAAGAAATGCTTCGCATTTAAAAAATCTGTTATCCATGCTTAGCGCCGGCCACGCTTTCATGAATATTTGGGAAGGTTCACGATTGCTTGACTTCCATCTGTAAAGAATACACGCAGGAATATGCGCACGATGAGAATAGATATATTCGAGAACTTAACGCAAGCACGTGTGATAAAGCTCCAATGTTCGATGCCGCATGTATAAATTTCAACGCACCTCACCACAGACCAGCTTATCAACAGCATGCCCCGCCGCGGTGGTCTAGTGTACGGGTAAGGTACTCGGCTACTGACTTACAGGTCGCGGGATCGAGTCCCAGCTGCGGCGGCTGCATTTCCGGTACAGGCGGAAAAGTTGTAGGCCCATGTGCTCAGATTTGGGTACACGTTAAAGAACCCCAGGCGGTCGAAATTTCCGGAGCTGTCCACTACGGCGTCTCTCATAATCATATGGTAGTTTTGGGACGTTCAACCCCACATATCAATCACGCTTATCGACGGCCGACGCTCTTTTCGCCGCTAGAATTGTACGACGTGCATTGCTGTCGTATGACTTTCGTTTCCCGGAGACAGGATAGACATGCAATATTGATGATTTCCGCAGGCGTTTAACCTCTACTTAAAGTGGCACGCACAGTAAAAACGAGTGTTAAAAAGTGCACGCTCTTGCGTGCCGCACGTGCAGGTAAAGCAGTATTCACACACGTGACACTGAATAATTCGCTGTCAATTTTCACGGGGCTGAGTGCACGAATGACGTCAGTATAGCGCTCCTCTGTTCGATGTGCTATCATTTGCGACAATGCTTTGTTTCTGTAAGGTTGGCGCTAAACTTTACTGAGATCCCGCAGGACGATGTCTTCGCCCAGTTTTCATTGAGGGAAGACCACGGGCCGCTCTCACGTCAGGACGGGAGGGCCACCGCCGCTTCAATTCTCGACTGCCTGGAGTAGCTGAAACCAGCCGTGGCTCTTGAGCAGTGAATAAAAAGTATCCGACGAGGTCTCTTGATCCCTCTGGTGCAGTATAAAGGGGGCTGTCCCAGAGCATGTCGTCGTTAAAGTCGCTGTATCCGCCACAGTCATATGAAAAAGAAGAAGAAGAAAGAACTGGAGGTCTGAAAAACAAATCACAGCATATCCACACAGTGAATGATGATGAGTGGGGCGAAGCGTCCGTCAGCCCGTCCGTGCTTCCGTCCGTCCGTTTGTTCTTGCTTCCGTCCGTCCGCGCGACCATCCGCGCGTCCATCCATGCGTCCATCCATCTGTCCATGCATCCGTCCGTGAGCCCGTACATCTATCTGTCTGTCTGTTCATGCGTCCATCCATCCGTACGTCCGCTCGTCTATCCATTCGTTCATCCGTCTGCTAGTCTGTCTGTCCGTCCATCCGTGCGTCCATCTAGTGAACACTCCAAGTACCGCCATCTCCCATCTCGCATCCCCTGTGGCACATACCCGCTCTAGAGTGGGTATGTGCCACTGGTGGCAGCGTACCACTACATACATACATACAAACTAGGGATGAACAGACCCACGCCTTAAGGAGATTCGCCCCTAAAACATTGTCCTTAAATTTGGCATACTACAGTCCAGAAGCGAGTGAAATAGGCAGAGATAGAGAGAGACCTTGATAAAAAAACTTCTTCATCAGTATAACAATATTTAGTGTGTTACCAGCAGCACTTGACAAGGTACACCTGAGAGAATGAACACTTTTCAAGAACGTCTTCTTCGGGATCAAACACCGCGTGCGCCGGCGTTGTGCTCGCATAGAAAGTTGCGTCAAGTCTCACCAATATTCGCACTCAAGAAAACGTACGTGGGTGTCGGAAACACAGGGCGTTGAATAACGAAGGCAAAAGGGGCATACTTCAGAAGCCGGGAAAGCTACTGGCCCCGAAGCCGACGTACAGCAAATGTTTTGGTAATAAAGGTTGGTCTCAACAACGGGACAGAGCGAGCCAACGGCGCTCAGGAGAAAAATAGCGTATGAGATAAAAAGAAAGAAGAAGACGAAGCGGCGAAATAAGGGCGAAGACCCGGGAGGAGGGTAGTATTGCGATTCGTTGGAAAAATATTTTGCATAGCCAGCAGACTGCGTGCTCGGGAGCGCAAAAAAATAATGATGCGGTACCGGAGCACCAGCCAAGGGCACCAGCAGAGCACTCAAGTTATTGCGAACAAGGTCGGGGCGCTGGCTAACGTCCGCTCTCCTGTGGGTTCACTTCTATATGTCTATATATATCTCACTCATCGACATTGTTTGCGCTCGTGAAGTGTGGCTCTGATGGCACGTATTAATCCAATCATCCTTATCGTCGCCACCAATATGCCTCAGCGCAGCTGTTTGCTCGTTTCGACAGTTTTTGCACTTCTCTGCTTGCTGCCAATCGTCTGCACCTGTTTTACTGTTCATCTTGCGCGTGTCGTAAGGTTCCCTTTCATGAGCTTCACTGAAGCGGCGTCGATCGCTCACAGGACAAACGCAAACTTACTGCGTATTTCATGGCTGTGCTAGGTTAGTCTGCGTGTGTTTTATTTCTGAGAACCCGCATGTTGCAAATGTTCTCCGTTATACTGACATGTTTTTCTACGTCCCCAAATGAGTTTTCCAAACAATCACGGTGACAAGCGGTCATCGGAAGAAGCCGTAGATTTAGATAGTTCGTATGAATGGCTGTAATATTTGTGATGGTGAAGCTCTCGCTGTGGAAATATTTGTTGACAGGACATTTATTCGCCCCATTTTTGCACTCTCTAGTCGGGTGTCCGTGATACAGCGAGTATCTGAGCATTATAATACATGAAAGACTACGTTCTTGGTTAAAACAAAGAAACAAACAAATGAACAAAAAACTCGGAGTGTCTAGTAAGTTAATGCTAACATCGTCGCTAGTTACACATAGAACTTTTGTATCCTATTTGTCACTGCTATGATAACCAATGTTGCTTGGCAGTTGCTCATATAGGGAAAGCTGTTATGAGATTACAACGCCAGTGTTCGCAACTCTCTCTTGTGAAAACACTATATACAGGCGTCATCTCCGGCAAAGAATCTCATTACCATATATGTAACACAGCGTGGTAGAAGAGTAAAATAACAACAAGCTGTCACACAATGTGAATCGTGCAAGCAGTGGGTTCCTGACCGTTATAAAGGGCTCGGGCACAATTCTTCATCATCGGTCACTGCATCAACCGACAGCAGCACATGACGCTTTACAAACCTTGCGGAGGAGGAAGACAAGAACAACAAGAGAGAAGGCAGGGAGGTTAACCAACCACACGGCCGGTTTGCCACACTACGCTGGGGGAATAGAAAGGGGAAGTATAAAGATGAGAGAGAGAGAGAGAAAAGAGAAGTGTAATTGTACTATAGGCGACCCAAGAGCATTAACAACGGGCGTTGGAAATGCCGCTCTTTCAGCTTTCGCTGCAGTGACTGCGCAGCGCGTTCCACGAAGGCTTGGTAACTCTTTCCGATGTAGGGTTTTTTCATCGCTGATTCTATACCTCTTTTTTTCTATAATGCCTCTTCAATGCATAGTTTTAAGCGTGCACGTGCCTCACTCATTTGCTCTTCCCTTCTTCCTTTTAAATGCGAAACATTTCTTGGCGATCTTCGGCAACTTTAAGCGTATCTATCTATCTATCTATCTATCTATCTATCTATCTATCTATCTATCTATCTATCTATCTATCTATCTATCTATCTATCTATCTATCTATCTATCTATCTATCTATCTATCTATCTATCTATCTATCTATCTATCTATCTATCTATCTATCTATCTATCTATCTATCTATCTATCTATCTATCTATCTATCTATCTATCTATCTATCTATCTATCTATCTATCTATCTATCTATCTATCTATCTATCTATCTATCTATCTATCTATCCGCTTACGTTCGGGTGCTCTCGTGGTCACCCCCTTAACTTGGCGTGAACCGAAATTAGCATGCGTAGGTAACATGGTTTGACGAATATGACGCGCTGGTTACCACAAGAATAATGTCATAATCTCGTCGCGTACGTCGTCAAACATTTTCCGCCAGACAGTGGCACATACCCACGGGCGGGTATGTGCCGCTCAACGTTACTAGACCTGGTCCAATAACGTTGGTGCTGCTGGTATGCGGGTATGTGCCACAGGAGATATACACTTAGCATCCACCCAGGAACGACGAGAACACACATGGGCAGTTCTAACGCGCGAGCGTTACGAAATACCCGACATCTGGAGCGTCGACCAGACGAATGCAAATAATAAATGTGAGGGTCCCAGCTGGAATCGAACCCAAGCTTCTGCATGGCAATGAAGCATTTTACCACAGAGCTACGCCAGGTCTCGGAATTACTTTTCAAATGGACGCTAATATTCGTGAAACGTCAGTAGCGGTTGCAGTGCTGCCTACCCAATTATATAAACATTACATATGCACTCCTTTGATACAGCCGTCACGTCTGGTTAATGTCAATTGTCGTTAGTTGCCATGAGCTGAAGTTGTTTTATGTAGCATTGTCCAGGGCCAGCATACTCGCGAGCATCAGTGCTTCTTATCAGCTTCTGCTGTTGCTAATACGCAAGTTGCAGTTGGCATCGTTGCGCGAGTGCACACAACTGGTGATATAAACATCTGCAACTCTTCAACATATGTCTGTGCGTGCAACATTTATACATATATTTAGCGTTGTTTTATGACGTGTAGCTCAATGAAAAAATCAACAACGCTACCTTCCCTCCGCATGCTTCGCATAACGTCAATTTCCAGGTACGTAGGATCCGCCAATTTTTTTTTTATTTTTTTATCAGTGTGCTTGAATGAGCTTGGAGTATTATAAAACAGCAGTTAACCAACACATTAAAAGAGTCGACTGTGGGGTGAGTTGGTGTCCTAACATAAAAACCATCGTCAGTTGCACAACTAAACAGGGCACACGAGCACGAACACACGAGTACAGTGCTCCTGTACTTATATGTTCCTTCTCGTGTGTCCTGCTTAGTTGCACAACTCACGATGGTTTTCATAACTAACACTTCTACCCGGCAAGGGAACGTGACAAACATTACACTGACAGTCATTGCCGTGTATTCGTCGTCTTTTCTTGTCGTATCCGAGAGTTGTTTAATTCCTCTCGTTTCCTTCTTTGCTTCCACTCCCCTCTTCCCCTCCCCTAGCCTTTTCAGTCTGAGAGCGTGTCCAGATGTTGACCCTTTTCACCGTCAGTGCAACTACGAAGCGTGGATTATGACCTTTAACCAGCCGCGGGGAGGTTCGCCTGATGGCTCTCCAATCGAGCGTGACACTCCGCATGGAGTGTCATGCTCATCTTTTTTATCGATATTACCTCTTACGCTTTGCTCTTCACGTTGCCACGTTTTATTGTTGCCGGAATATGAATGCATGAGCCATTGTTGCCTGTGGCAACTGAAGTGTTGTTACGCAGCAAAGCACATGGATGAACATCCGACTGCCGGGACATCGAGAAATGGTTAGGGGAGGTGTATAGTGGGATAGAAAATAAATAAATAAAAAATAAATAAAAGCAGTGCATAATTCACAGGCATGCCAAGCTTCACTTGCCCTCCCTTTCACGACAAGTCAAGGGCTCCTAATTTTTTTTTTGGGGGGGGGGAGGGAGGGGGAGGGAGGGGGCAGGAGGGGAGGGGTGTGTATCGACTATCTACCAAGGGACGTATAACACAGAAAAAAAAAGAACTCAAACAGGATACTAAATCCAGTGTTTCATAAAAAAAGCCGTGAGACGCGTGAGCTGCTCTTCAAGAGCAGGAAGAAAGAGGAAAGGCAGGGAGGTTAACCAGATGAGTTAAGCATGACATTGCATTCCGGCTCTGCTCGAGTTGCCTTCTTAATAAGTGGCCTCACTCGGTCGACACCTCAACCATGCCGCAAGGAAAGGAAGATCTTTAGTACACATTGCTTGGTTGGTTATACTTTCTAAGTTGTCCTTACAGGTGCGACTGTAGCACGCAATATTATCCAATTCATACTTCTCCGCGATGCCTACGTAAAGTACAGTTGCTAGGTGATCCCTAGGCGTCCATGATGCGACACGTGAAATCAATGCAGCTACCAATTTTGTTGAGTTTTTTTTTTGCTGCTGCCGATTATTAAGCATCTATGAGCGATTAAAATCGGTTATCCATAAACCCCTCACTCATTGTGCAATTCAGATTTCTTGACGAAAGGAGTTTTTTTTTTGTTTTTTTGTAAGCAATTGTAAACAACCGCATGACTCTATGGTACAATGCCTGCTTGCCAAGAACAAGGCACTGGTTCGATTCCTACTCAAACCGAAATCTTCGCATGGCTTATTCATCTGCATCCATCTCGAAATATCGCTCATTGACAATGTTGATTTTTCGCTCGCAGCCAGTGACGCCGACAGCACAATTTCTGCGAAACGAGTTGTTGAACGCTATCGTGGTAACATAGTAGGAACAAGATATAGAAAAGCGAAAAGAGGAAAGACAGTCTGAACGCTCGCTCAAAGATGTGTGCTCTTAACACAGATACCTGCACGTTCTGCGAAAGCTTACTGGCGTGCTTTGTCTACGAACTGTGTAGCCTGGTGGCGCGGTCGTATACGGCGCCCGGCTGCTGACCCGAAGGTTGTTGGTTCGATCACGGCAGCGGCGGTCGAATTTTGATGAAAGCGATATGGCAGATGTCTGCGTATTGTGCGATGTCAGTGAAAGCTAAAAAAAGAAATCAGATGGTCGAAATATCCGGAGCCCTCCACTGCGGCGTGTCTCATAATGATATCCTGATTTCGGCAAGTAATATCCTAAGTAATATTATGTCAAGGTTACAGCCCAGGTGAGGGCTATAGTGGAGCCTTGAATGATTATAATACAAAAGCCTTCAAAACTGGTAAAGAATATCTGGCGAGAGATATGTTTCATACGGCACCCACCTGCCCGCTACCGAAAGCTCCTATAAAGAAGGCCTTGTCAGCTCCGTAAAAAGGCACAGGAGAGCAAACGCATAAAAGAAAACGCTTCAATGTATTATGGAAGCGTGGCAAGCGTTACAACAGACAAAACTAATATGATAGGCCGAAGCTGTCATGCCTCGCGGGATTGTACGACAGTCGAACAGCCTATCATAACGGCAACGGCACGCTCGAATACACCGTAGTGCCGGACCATCTTCGTAAAACTCGATCCTCATCGCTCGGTTGTGTGTGCACGACGGGAGAAAAGCGGATTTTCACATTGAGCTGCGTGCACCGTTCCGACTTCGTATATGGTCGTCGCCGTGTAATCCCGTATCGTTCCCGTTCCCAATCTCTCATTTCATGCCTTTCTTGTTCCTTCAAGGTCTGCGCCATCGCACAGGCTTCGCTGAATAAGTAAGCGCGTAAGAAGACGGTATAGCGTTGATACCTGTTAAATAATCCATCACCACCCACGCTTCATTTGATCGGTCTTTCTTTCTTTCTTTCTTTCTTTCTTTCTTTCTTTCTTTCTTTCTTTCTTTCTTTCTTTCTTTCTTTCTTTCTTTCTTTCTTTCTTTCTTTCTTTCTTTCTCTCGTTCTTTCTATCTATCTATCTATCTATCTATCTATCTATCTATCTATCTATCTATCTATCTATCTATCTATCTATCTATCTATCTATCTATCTATCTATCTATCTATCTATCTATCTATCTATCTATCTATCTATCTATCTATCTATCTATCTATCTATCTATCTATCTATCTATCTATCTTTCTTTCTTTCTTTCTTTCTTTCTTTCTTTCTTTCTTTCTTTCTTTCTTTCTTTCTTTCTTTCTTCGAGAGCTAGGGTTTGTTTTGGAGAGAAGACACGTGGCATATCTTCCAGAAAGGCGACTCTGCTCCATTCCAGCCTTCTGGTTTCTCCGGTTTCGGGTATGCTTCGGCGCGAGCTTTTGTTTAACGCTTCCCCATTTTCTCCGCGTTGTTTCGTTCGCTCTGGCGGTGGCAACGCGAATGGGAAAGGCGGGCGCAACGCGTGAACGTCGTGACAGATATCCTGAACAGCAGGACAGGTGGACATCAGTGATACATGGCGTCGCTTTCCTTCCGGACAGGGACTTACACAAACTGGCTGCGAAGTCGGGGGAACGATAGTGATTCGCCGGAGAAGAGATGAGATCCCCGGTAGTTATTCGGGACAGCCAAACAAAAAAGTGCGACTGAGACACCTGCGCTTTCTATGAATTTTGATACGCGCATTAGGGGCTGCAAACATTTGTGCTGCAGCAACCATTTTGATGCGACAGACGATTCTGATCTTGCACACGCGTTATCGTCGATTGGGGGTGTTTTGTGTCGACATTGTATTGCGCCATATTTACAAAAATGTGGAGACGTTACGGCCTGGGCTCACTTTTGGGCAAAATTATCACGTTTCGTCTCTTCGCCACCGCAGATTATCTCTATTTACGTATGAATCTGTAACATCGTCCACCTCAGCTGCGGCCTTTGTGATCTCTCAACTCGGTATTTCCAGGAAGTACAATTAGAACACAGGTCATATTCAACAGTGTTGTAACTTGTTGTTATTCGGGAAGCTATACATTTTGTGAACGGCAAAGCACCACGTAAAGGGTCGAGACTATCTGATGCAAAATCAATGCGTCGAATAATCAATTCTTGCTCAAAAAGAGGCCATTTGGATTAGCTTTTGGAATCATCCAAGCATTCGAGCTTACACGCAGAACTGATCACTTGATTAAATTTCAATGGATTCCTGGACACCGTGGTTTGTTTGGAAACAAGCTATCTGGTAGTGAAGAAATCTCCATGAAATCAGTGCAGATTTTCTATTTTCTTTGGAGATTACGCTTTTTTTGCGCTCCCCTTTTGCCCCTTCTCTTGTCCTGTGTATCATTTTTTTTACGCGCTACGATATTATTTTTCTGCAGCTCGTGGATTTTGGACAATTTATTGTGTAAGTGTTTGTGCCCCACACTAGATAGTCATACCTTACGGTAGATAGAAAATGATTTGAATAAAATCGATATGATGGACTTTGACTACGCACTATTCGAGAAATTTTAAAGCGGGCAAGGTACGTCGACGTCTGAGTTCAATTGCATATGTTCTTCAAAACGAACATCCAAGGCTTTTATCACAGGTACCAGTTTTATAACTGAAATACCAAGGTGCAGAGTAATATAGGGATCAATTAGCTTATTTCTGGGGCTATGAACAACTGCTTTTGTGTTTGAAACGTTTGTAGTTAGGGAGTTAATTTGACTCCGAGTATTCATTATATTGAGCACCTCATTCGTTTTGTTTTTCTGCAAGCAGAGACAAACTGCGGTGAAAGAAAAAATAAGCTTGTGTCATCTGCACTAATTACAAATTATAGAATTAGGTCTATAATAACCAGGTCATTAGTATATAAGTTGAGAAGCTGCGGGCCAAGTGTGCTTCCCTGTGGAACGACACGTAGTAATAATTTAAAGCATTAACGAGAGTTGTTAACGTGGACGCTTTGCTGGCGGTACAACTTCATACAACTTGATGGCAGAAAAAAAACGACCTCCAAAACCGTAATGTTATACCACTTTAGAAAAATTATGAGAGACGGCATAGTGGAGGCCTTCGAAAATTTCGATTTTCCGGCGTTCTTTAACGTGAGCTGACATAGCCAATGCAGGAACCTCTCGCACTTATTAGTATAGCGCGTGAAGCCATCAGAGAGAGAGGGAGAGGGAGAGAAAGAAGAAAGAAAGAGGGAAGAGAAATAAGGGAAGAAAGAAAGAAAGTAAGAAAGAAAGACAGAAAGAAAGAAAGAAAGAAACAAAGAAAGAAAGGAAAGGTGAACACGTGGACCACGTTGAAGCTAGGGTAAAATAGCCACAAACTAACATAGCGGTAAGTAGTATCGTTGTCAACAAAAATAAAGAAGCGCAACAGAACAAAAACATAATCGCCCGCATACACGTCATGTACACGCTTCCGAGGGCGCCATTGTATTAAAATATTTTCTGCAAATTTTCCGCACAGCCTGGTTCAATGTAGGCTGGAATGCATATTCCTGATCGCCCGGGTCGTGCTGGCGTGTTATTAGGTCAAGGTGAAATGAAAATTGAGACGCACGTTGAAAGTAATCCGAAGACGATGACAAGAACAATATAAAAGAGAACAAACGCGTTTCCTTTCGATCTTAGAGAAAGCTGCTTAGGCGAAAAAAAAATTCTACTAGCACATATGAGCTGCAACGTGAAATGAGACTTTGGCTCCACAGAGGCCCCTATTATTGTGCAGTGCTACAGGAACGGGATACCACCAAGGACGCGCTTGTTTTTGTTCGCAAGACAAGCGGTAGTGCAAGCTGAAAAATAAAAAAAAGTAACGGCTTAATAATTGCACCGGAGTAACGTAACATTCTAAAAACAACAAACCTGGTAAACGCAGTATATAAAGTAGAAGTGTGGCAGCTTGGGCTAGTTGGTATGGCATGACAATAGTTATAGCGCGAGAACAAAACGACGACACAGAGACAATAATGACAAAGAGACAAGAGTCCTTCGTGTCCTTCTTGTCTCTGTGTTGTCGTTTTGTTCTCACGCTATAACTATCGGCAGTATATAAAACCCTGTACGCAACCGAAAAAACTAAGGAAATTGTGCGAAGAGTTCATTCCTAAGGCTGTATAATGCCTCTTGCCGCATTGCACGGAACTGAGAAGACACATCGTGGAAGCGAGACCTGATGCTCCGTAATCTAGGCAGCTTGTGAGGCCGGAATTTTGTCACAGATTTTATGGTACTGTTTCTTAGCTTGCTTGAAAAACAAGTTCTTTGCACGTAAGAACAGAATCTGCTTAAGGAGGAACAGGGGCAGGAATATTTGCTTATAGTTCTTTTTCTCCAAGAACTGTGCGTTTAAAGTAAGCAAGATATCATCCACGTTTTTTTTCTTTCTTGCTTTACCTTTCAGAAGATTGAGAGAAGAGGAAACAGTTTTTGTAGCAACGCTAAAGACGAAGTAAAGAAGTGAGAGGGGACAAAATTTAATTCTCAACGTCTTCTGTCAGCGCCTTGGAGACAGCGAGCTAAGAGCAGCGAATTCCAGAATACGCATTCGTTGCGGTTCCTTTCTTTGCTTCCTGTTCAAAACGAGGAAAGAAGAATGCAAGAAGAATGGAGACAAACGAGCTCTGCATGACAAAGGACCACACGCTGTTCGCGACCTCAACGGTTGAGCGTTTCTCTCTTTCGGTGGTGGCAACAAACGCATGCAGTTAAACCGCACCACTCAAGTCCGCGGGCGCTCCTACTGAACCGCCTCATAAAGCCGTCGCAAGCATCCCCCTCCCCCTTTTTCATAAAGGTCATTTAAACAACCTCTCAAAATAAAAATAAATAAATAATAACGCGCTATTGTCATCTGGTGTTCTCAGTATTCACGGTGCACTTATTGACGCCAGTACGATGGTTCACGTGGTGCCATTAAATCATAAGCTCTCGGTTTATCAGTAATACGAATGATAAGCTTGTGATTTGTGACACACCATGCTTTGCCCTGCGGTCGCTCGCACGTTCTATGTTGTCTCATTTGACTATCACGCACGATTCAACTGATATCATTTCGTTTAGTTCGTGTCCGACTGTGCGAGTGAATATAACAGCTTGTAGGTAAAAAACAAAAACAAAACTGAAATCCTGATGTGTCCAACGCTTATCTAGGGCTGTCATTGTCTCATTGCCCACCTGTTTTCTTAGTAAGTAAGTGGCGAGGAGGAGATCGCGCCTGTAAGGTGGGAAGGGGAGGGAGAACACGCTTCTCATATTTACACTCGAACTCTTTTAGAAGCCCTTTCAGTGCGAATAGGTTTTCTTTAGCTAGCGCATTGGGCTTCAGATGGGCGATGTATACGCGACCAGAGACATCGCCAGCCCACACACGCAAACGAACACTCACATGCGTGCACGCACGCGTTGAATGACGTCAGTGGAGTGCATACATAGACTGGGTAAACATAAACATAAAGTTCGACAGCAGGTTACGCCCTTTGAAAAACATGGGAGGGGAATACCTGCTTCACACTTGGTAATGCATTGTTGACAATAAAAATTGGAGTTTCGCGTCTGAAACCCTCGATTTGATTTTGAGTGACGCCGTAGTCGAGGGCTCCCAAAATTTCGGCCACTTTGAGCTCTTGAAGGTGCACCTAAATCTAGGCAAGTGGACCACTATCAAATTTGCCACCCTCGATGTGATATAGGCATTCTATACGGTGATCTCCGGATGAGCAGTCGAGAATAACATCGAGTAATACAATCGGGGTTGAGACTTGTTAGAAGATAATACGTTGTCTAACAAGAGACCCGCATTGCACAGTCTTCGTGTTCTCAGACGATTGCAATGTTCCGTCGAGTACAGATTCATGGTGGAGAGTGACCGCGAACCTGACCTTGGCCGTTACACCGTTGAGAGCTTAGAAATCGCGCACGTATGCAACTGCCTGATATATTTCATTCCACTGATCTTATTTCATTATTCATTTATCACACACTCTTCATTGTTGCGAAAAAAGTGCATAAAAACAAATGGGAAGATGCTTGAGCTTCGCCTTTAAGCGCAAATTGCGATAGCGTAACCAGCTTCGCCTTCAAGCGCAGATTGCGATAGCGTATCCAGCTTCGCCTTCAAGCGCAGATTGCGATAGTGTAACCAGCCATTGTGGGAATTGGCTCCTGAACTATACTAGCTAGTTTCAATTCTCGGTGCATGCCTCAACCATGTCATTAGAAAACAAACGACTGGCCCCCTAACGTTGTCAGTTACAAAGCATCCCTAAATGCCTATTGAAAGCACAGTTGTCAAGTGAACCCTAAGTGAGAATTATTTCTTTTGCGAATCGGCGAAGCGCCCACTGCTAGTCCGTAGGGCAACACGCGAACCTACGCAGCTGTCAACTTTGTTGATGGATCGGCTGTTGATGACGATTAAATATTTCCAAGCGCTTTTGTAATGGGTGCACCTTAATACCACCCGCTCATTGTTGAACTCACATGTCTTTATGCCTGGCGCAATTCTGCGCGTCTGCCACGCAATATATGATGCATTGAGGAGAACCCTTTCACTACGTGGTACCCATATAGTGCTTTTTTTTAAAACACAGTTTTAACAAATATTGTGGCTCTGTTGTGGAACTGCTGCTTGCCAAGCGGGCGGCTTGGCTTCGATCATCACTTGGACTAGAAATGCTTTATTATTTATTTTAAGTTTTAATATTTCAGTCCTGGACAAGACGATTTTTCACTCAATTTTTCACAACCAACGACGCCGACACCGACGCCAAAATTTTCGCCAAACAAGCTGTTTAATGCTCTCGCGTTAAAACTTTGCGTCATTTTGCGTTGGGTTAGAACTGCGTGTCGTTAAAACTGTGCACCTCAAACCACATTCGACCAAAACATACCGTTGAAAGTACGAGAAAGAGACTATCAAAGAGAAAGACATAAAGAAAGAGAGCTAATCAAAGACAGATAAAGATATATAGAGCGAAAGTGAGAGAGTAAGTGAGAATTGCTGATTTAGGGAGAAAGCAGAGGAAAACGAAGAAAAAAAAAGATAGACCGAAAAACAGAAGAAAAATAGAGAAAGAGAGAAAAGTGAGAAAGTTGGGGTGGAGAAGGAGGAGGACAGAAACAACAAGAGAGAAGGCAGGGTGGTTAACCAGGCACATGCTCGGTTTGCTACCCTACGCTAGGGGAATGGGAAGGGGTGGAGTGAGGAGGGGGAATCCTACCAGCTACGCTGCTACCCCAGCGTTCTCACTGCTAGTTGTAGCTGCCATAATTTTCTTTCTTTCTTTAACAGCCGCTTCATATTTCCTAAAATCGAACAATAATACGTACCTTCGTTCTCCTTAAATCACCAAAAACTAGCCGTGAAATACTTGCGTTGAAATGCTACTTTGTGCCAAGAAGTTTGTTTTACCGCACGCTCGAGTACCTTACAGAAAAAGCAGCTTCAAAGACCCAGTAAGCCACAGTCTGTCTCGATGAGCTGTGATGACAAACGATGGCTTTATTCGATGAACTTTACATAATGTGGGGGTGCTGACACCCCCCCTGTAAAGTTGTCTGCGCCGCGGGGCGCACGTGTCTCGCCCCAAGGCTTTGTTTCGGTGGTGACCACCGCCGGGCGATAGATGGCGTTGTGTTCGCTTTGAGTACCACTGTTGGTAGAGTGGTAGCGCCGGCGGTGGCCCCTGGCGGAAGGCAGGCCTTGGTGGTGGGCGAGAGTTGAGCGAGCCTCTTCTGCGCGTGGCGGCTGCCGCGAACGGTTGTCTGTAGCGCGGGTCCCCGGTGCTCGGCACCGCGGGCTTCGCGCCGTGGTCCCGCGTGTAAGGTCAGGCGTTGGCGACGCCGCCTTGGGTATGTGTTAGTGTGTTGGGTGTGTTAGTGTGTGTTTATCATGTTATTGTGTGTTTAGTGTGTCACTGCGTTATGTTGTTTGTATGGTAGCGTGTTAATTGAAATTGTTGTATCATTCGGCGGACGATATCGTCGTCTAAATTAGTTAATAAATGTATGTATGTGGTGTGCTTGGTACCGATCGTGTTCACTGTGTCCGTCACTCCAAGAGCGTGGCGTGGCGGTGCGCGCGTTCGCCTCGCCGAGACCCCACACTGGCGCCCAACGTGGGGCTCTTGGAGTGTCGGACGTCGGTTCTTGCGGTTCGGTACAGGGATTTTGTTAGAGCCGGAGTAGAGTAGGCCTAGGGGGGACTTCTTTGCTAGCGTCGGTGGTGTGCTTTGTTGAGAAGCGAGGGGATTGGTTTTGTAACGTGTTTCAATTTGTCGGCAGGTTGACTTTCTATTTTTTTTTTGCTCGCAAGTGTTCTTATTTTTTGTTGTTAGTTTTCAAAAACGTTGTTGAATTAGGACGAGAGCCATGCGGTCCGCATCCTGGGGTGAGCAAGGCCTAGAGCACGTGGTTTGTAGGCCAGGCCCGAAGCGAGTGAGTACGGAAGCCTCGTGGGTGGTCCGATTTTCTGTAAATAGCTTCTTCTATCTCTTTGGGCTCAGGGAGCCGGGCGTCGTTGCTGACTTGTATTGCGGCTCGACGCCGGGGCGTCGTGACACCGGCCGGGGCGGTGGACGCCGATCGCTCGGTAAGCTGCTGTGTGCGGCGAGCGATAGGGCCACCTCACAGAGTGGACGTCTCCTCGCGGCTGCCTCTTCTGCGCCTAGGCTGGGTGCTGGGTGGATGCCGGTTGTTGCCGAGCGACTCATTAGGCCTAAGGCTCTGCGCAGCCGCCTGTCGCACGTGGCACAACTAGGTGGATCGTAGCGTTGAGGTGTTGCGCTCTGCTTCCCTCACTTTTTTTTTTCTTGTGAGCACGAGTTAGGAAAAGTGATTTTTGTTTTTATTTTGATGGGCGTCTCGGCCGCCACCGATGTATTAGCTAGCAGTACTAACCACCGTACCACGTGGCCGAAAAGCCTGAAGCTCCCTCCCCTGGGCCGCGCTCCTTTGTTTCTTTCGAGTTTTGTTTTTTGTTGATGTATTCAGCGGGAGGGATGTCATCCACGGCCGGCTGTCCTGCGCATCGTCAGCGTCGCTGGCCAGGAATGCGGTCGTGAGTTCGGGCGATGAAGATGCCTGGGACCTGCGCAACTGCCTGCAGTCCGGCGCCCTCGTGAGTGCTGGTCGCAACTGGAAGACGTGTCGGCGCTAGCGACGGATCGTCGCGCCGACGGCAACGTTGCTGTTGCGGGGCCGGTACTGAGGTGAAGTCTAGCCGGAGAGTGCAGCAGTGTCGACCGGCGGCGGTGTCATGGTGCAAGGACATTATGGTCGTGCGATATCATTTTTTTGTTAAAGCTTGTGTAGCTAATTTCTGATTTCGGGATATGGTTTAATTTAAGGTTGGGGGAATGTGGGGGTGCTGACACCCCCCCTGTAAAGTTGTCTGCGCCGCGGGGCGCACGTGTCTCGCCCCAAGGCTTTGTTTCGGTGGTGACCACCGCCGGGCGATAGATGGCGTTGTGTTCGCTTTGAGTACCACTGTTGGTAGAGTGGTAGCGCCGGCGGTGGCCCCTGGCGGAAGGCAGGCCTTGGTGGTGGGCGAGAGTTGAGCGAGCCTCTTCTGCGCGTGGCGGCTGCCGCGAACGGTTGTCTGTAGCGCGGGTCCCCGGTGCTCGGCACCGCGGGCTTCGCGCCGGGGTCCCGCGTGTAAGGTCAGGCGTTGGCGACGCCGCCTTGGGTATGTGTTAGTGTGTTGGGTGTGTTAGTGTGTGTTTATCATGTTATTGTGTGTTTAGTGTGTCACTGCGTTATGTTGTTTGTATGGTAGCGTGTTAATTGAAATTGTTGTATCATTCGGCGGACGATATCGTCGTCTAAATTAGTTAATAAATGTATGTATGTGGTGTGCTTGGTACCGATCGTGTCCACTGTGTCCGTTCACTCCGAGAGCGTGGCGTGGCGGTGCGCGCGTTCGCCTCGCCGAGACCCTACAATAAGTAGCCTTAAGTTAAGTCACACGATCGAAAGCACAGTAGAATGCTATAGGCTATAGTACGAACTTTATCAATATATCGCAAAAGCAGAATATATATATATATATATATATATATATATATATATATATATATATATATATATATATATATATATATAAGGGAAAGAAGTGTATACCTAAGGGCTCGTTTTTCCGTGTTTTCAACACAACAATAATGAGATCTAACAGACAGTAATACAGTAATGCCAAGTAACGTACAGGGGAAGTTATTAGAACCAATGAAATGTAGATAAGAAGAAAGAAAAGTGGATGAAAAAACAACCAGCCGTGAGCAGGAATCGAACGTACGTCCTTCGAATAACGTGTTCGATGCTCTAACCACTGAGCTACCACAGCGGCCTTTATTATTTTTTTCATCCACTTTTTGTTTCTTCTTATTTACATTCCATTGGTTCTAATAACTTCCCCTGTACATTCCTTGGCATTACTGCCTGTTAGATCTCTCTCTCTCTCTCTCTCTCTCTCTCTCTCTCTCTCTCTCTATATATATATATATATATATATATATATATATATATATATATATATATATATATATATATATATATATATATATATATATCTTTTTTGTACGATAGATACAAGACTTTGAGGCGTCACGTTAATTACTTGGTAGGCATGCCCATCGAACGTATACACAGAGTTTTCAATGACAACCCGAACGTGATTGCTTCTTCACCGATTGAATTGTTTAGCGTAAAAATATGTTGTCAGCAATTAGGCAGAGAAACATGCCGGCAACTGCCGCATAGATGGGCGCAACGCCTGCCTGTTCTTTCGGGAAGGGGAAACAAAGAGGGGGAGTATATGCGCAGCCATCATAAATGGAGAAGGAAAAGTGTATGGCTGGCTTGGTGCCTTAGCGAAACGTCCTTGTGATTAGCAAGCTAACAATCGAAACATCGCTGGATTAAGATTTGTACGATAAAATTTGTTACGCGAAAGCGATGTAAGCGGGAGCAGCAAAGCATAGGCTGACCGCTTTTTTTTCTGCTGTTTCATGCCGAATAGAAGTTGTGCGGAGGACAATCTCATTGGATACTTGAGACATGCGTAGTGTTGTAGTACTAGCAGGATACTCTAGACGAGGAGGACGACGTGTCACAAGAGCAAACGAAATAACAATAAGTAATTAAAAGTCGAAGTCATTGCTGCTGAGTGAGACTAACGCTTTTATTTTGTCGCTAAAGTTGATTCAAGTGGTGGTGTAATTTTGAAGAGTTTCTGCATGAATTTCAGGCAGATCAGGAGGCAGGATTTGAGGCCGCAAAACACTTGGATGCTGAAAAGAAGTGAGAATTTATAAACCAAAACGCATATTGCATAGTATACACTACGGTGAACGCACCCTTTGCACGCTGGCGAGGTGATGTCTCATTTAAAAACATTATTACAAACTACATCGTATTGTGCCATATGACACTTTCAGATTATGAACAATTGAACATGATACATATTAACGTTATAATACACGTAGTCATGATAGAATAGGGATCTAAACCCTGTGGAGCGTCGTCCGTTAAGACTAACCATTAGTCTGCGAAGTATTGTTTCCAAATTGCACTAAAACATCCAAATGCCCTTACCAGGGTGGTGTTACGCACCAAGCCACAGAAATTTTAAAGAAAGTGTAACTATATTTGTGCATCTTACTTTTCTTAAGGTAGTCGAACGCAATTATTGTACTCGTTCAGGTCATTCGTCTGAGGTCGATAGTAAGAATGATTAACACGAGTGCTATTATATGCGTATCTCAATTTATGAGCACCAGGTACAGTCGCCATCTGTAGACGAGAACATACTGTTTTCAATCATAAAAGTGTCTGTAACGAAGCTTTAACGCGCACATCACATTCAACAGATTTGTTATTACGCGTCTTTGTGCACGTGCTCTGTGGCGTAATGTCCTGACTCTCTAAGAACGTCGAGCATGTGATCGGGTTTCACGACACTTTGTTTTCAAATTCAGTCAGAGAAGATGTGAGAATATTCGTAATCGGTGCTTTCTGTATAACAAGGCGTCCCTGTGACGGGTCTTTGCCTATTGGTGTTACGTCACTGGACATTGTGTAGTGTTATTTTCAGCATAAGCGGTGTGTGTGTGTGTGTTGCCACGTAAATACATTACGGGAATGTGTGTGTGTTTTTTTTTGCTTGGCTTGACTGGTTTGCGTGGACTCGCCGAAAGTGCTCTTTCATATATCTAGTTCCATTTTTGTCTCACGAATCCTTTTGTCAGCAGAAAGTAGTAGTTGGAGATATATAAAAGTGCCAATACCTCCTACATTATAGTACAGTTAGGAAAAAATAAGCGCGCTTCTTCTCAGTGCAAGTAGGCTCGCGATGGGCCCTTTTACGACCGACGACGCAGCTCTGGCACGCCGCCTAACTGGGCGTTAGTGTGCGCCCGTCTGCGCGCTTTTCTCTCACTTCGCAAGGCGAGAGAAGCGCGAGCGCTACAAGCGCTGGAGTCGCCGAGCTCTCGGCGCCTTATTGGCCGGCCGCCGCGGACGGCGGATGTGACGCCAATCACCCGGGAGCCTTCCGGTGGCTCTAAAAAAGCGAAGCTTGCCAGCCGCGTGGTGCAGCGAGTGTTGTGTCGATCGCTCGCCGAGGGCGCAACACCACCACAACTGGCGAGTCTGTCCCAACGTCGCGCTACGCGCCGAGAGGCGTGGTGTTAGCGCCGCGTCGGAGTCGCCGCCGCTCTTTCGGAGAGTCCGGTGCAAGCCGTTCGGCCTTTCACCCTCCCGAGTCTCCGCAGAGGTCAGAGGACAACCGCTGAAGCAGACCAGCTGTTCTGCTCCAGCTTGCATTCCGCTTTCGAAGGTGCTTTCGGTGAGCGCTTTCTGCAACGGCTTTCAAGACAGCGCATAGTGTCAGATAAACGTCTGACGTCGACAGGGCACGTTTCTGTCATCGTCCGTGCAGCTGACACTTTAACAGCGTCTTCGTCCTGCCTCTTCTGGAATTGGGAACTACAGCGTCACAGACTGAGTGGAACTGCCCCCAAAGTGCTGGTGTTGACGTCGCTCTTGTTCATGATTGCCTATCGACTCCCGAGTCAAGAAAAAAGCTCGGTGCACCTAGAGGACCGGGGAAACTTGGAGTGCTTGTGTGCATGTGTGCATGTCATCTTTGAGTCAAATGTGTCGCTTCCCGTCTTCTGGTGTTGCTCCAAGAGGATACGCTTCTGTTCCGTAAACAGTGGCAGTGACTCCACCCTCTCGGCTAACTCCCACAGACAGCAACACGGAAATGCACTTGATGTCACTGGTGCTTCGCCTTTGCCTGTCAGTAGAATAACAGAAAAATCTTCCACCCGAGCAGTGCTCAGAAGCCTTCAATCCACAGTGCGGTAGCACGGCTTCTGAGGCTCGTGAGAAAACCCCACCTGGCACCAATTCGGCAGCTAAGGATTTTTTCCCCCTTTATTGAACGAGAGTTGTGGAGGAACAATCGGAAGACTGTTTTTGGCGGGAAACAAAAACATTCGGCACTAACGAAGAGCAACCGCTAGAGTCCAGTTATACAAGCAGTGCTGCGTCACGTGCTTTTGCCCCGACCTGAACTGCCATCGTTTTGGGAAAAGCACAAGCAGCACCGAGAGTGAACGTGAAGCGGTAGCCGTGTGCAGACGTAGTGTGGCACCAGCAGTAGCGAAGATTGCATTTAAACAAATGTCATTCGCTTCACAAGCGTGGTAGCCACGGCCGGTGTTCTGAATAGAAGCGCAGGCGGTAGCGGCACGGTACAGTCGGCGACGTCCTGTTCCCAGCAGCAGTCTAGCAGCGTGGCGCGGCTGGCCTCGGCCGGCCCCAAGCTGTCTCGGGGCGGCCTGTGCTGCGTGCACGAGGGGGCCACCACCGACGACGAAGCGGACGACGCGGCTCGCCAGTCCGCGGCTGGTCGGCGGCCGCCCCCGTCGCAAGTCAAGGTGGCGCGATTCCACGAGCTCCGGCGGCAGGCCTCGGCCTCGGCCAAGGCGTCGCCTGAACAGCGCAAGCGAGAGGCATCGCCACCGCTATGCCACGTCGAGCTGCGTGGCAGGCAGGTCGTCAAGAAGTCCTCGCCGGACTCGAAGGTGAGTCGAAACATCACTCTCATGCTACCTAACTACAGTCCAGCCAGGCTGTAGCGAACCCGGCTGAATCGAATTATCCCTTATATCGAACTATAAGAAAACTACGGCTGCATAAAACAAAACTAGCTGGTACACTTGGCGTATAGAAAACCGGGAGGGAGCCAAGTGAAGTTGTCTTTCCCTCCCTATAAGATGGCTTTTTTTTTTCACTAAAGGGGACTTTCCCGCGTGCATTTGAGAGAACAAGCAGTGCAACTACGAAGTCTGTATCAATACCACATTTTCTAGCCTACAACTAGCCTTTGCGTATACCCCCCCCCCCCCTCACGCGAACTGCACAAACAAATAAGTAATAGAACTAAAAAAACTATTAGTGTTGTCCTAAGCCACCTCCATTGCATTATCATGAAGCGGCTTCGGGAAACCCGCTTGAGCACAACTATCAGCTTCGAAAGTATGGAATTTTTTAGAAGTTTTATCTTTTATCATACGATGTATCACACTAGTTCCCATTTCTTAATGAGTTTGATATATGTGGTTATGATTGTATAGCGTGCCGCCCAATACTTCGTAGAGACATAGATGCTTGATAGAGCGAAAGTTTGAGGTGTTAAACCAGAATGTTACAACTTCACGTGCTATCTGTGAAATAACAAGAAGAACAGGCAACATTTCAATAACCAACCGATAAGTTTATTAGAAAAAACACCTATATTGCAACAGAATCACGTGATCGGAGACACATAAATGGGTGCACTGTATGAGCAGTGATTTGTGACGTCGTGGTAGAACTGCAGGGGAAGATTTAATTAAAAAAAAAAAGGAGGCATAATACACCACTACTCGTGTGAAAACCTCTCTTAAAGAGATGCTAAGGGTGACGTAAGTCTCGTTGAAGAAATTTATGCTTTTTTTTTCAAGTTCTTGTGGTCAGAAGTGGCAAACACTAGTTTCCAATCACTGCCTTCGCTGCAGTATTCATTTCGTTCAAGATATATATAAAACAAAGAACAGCCCATAACAATGATAATTGCTAAACCGCTCACGGATATAAAAACTTAACGACATTAGAATGAATACGCAGGACAATTGTTTTTCAATCGCATTTATTCTAGACAAGCGTCAACCAAATCTAGAAATGCGGCACCAAAACAGTCCGACCATCAAATTCTGCCAGTACAGCGCTATCTGCGGTTCGTTTTTCCCGAATTCATGTCAGCGCTCACGGGTGCTATTCCGCTCCCCTCTGGAGAGCTTATTGACGGAGGCTAATGGAGCTGCAGGGCATCATTATTAGATCGGGTCGGCTGTTCCCCATTCGCCGATTTCTTCGACCGCGCCTCGAACGTCGCCAAACACTCGATGCATTGTTGTGGTCACCGCCGCCGACACACTCGGGTCATGCCACGTACCATTTGTTTCGATGGTGACGAGGCTGCGAGCACATTTAGACCCATTCTATGTTTGTGAAGAACGGTATAGGTGCCGTCGACCTACTGAGGCGATCGCAACTGATTGTAGCAACATCACGGAGCGCAGGCTCCGCCCAGCCCAAGGCTCGCCCTCACCCTATATGACCACGTGACAACTGGCACAGCAGCTGGAAAACTGCCTCCGAGCACAGCGCGTCGGGCAGCCAGTTGTGACGCTATCATAGTTGGCGATCTTTCGGCTAACGCCGCTACAGGCACCTCGGTATGTCGACGGCACCTACCGCTGTTTACAAACACGGTAAAGGCACACATCAACGGCCTCGTCCTGTTTGACGCGTTCTTCGTTTGCTCCGGTACACTTGCTACGAGCCGCGTGTGAGTGGGAAACTGTACTGATGATTTTCATCGTTGTGATTATGAAATTTCCACTATGGTGCACAAAAGTAAAACAAACTTGCTCGCGTATACAAACAAAGGGGCGTGGTGATGCAGTGCCAGCAAAGTGTACATAGAAAAGACGTATGCGGCGATACTACGACTCGAGTCTGTAGTTTCATGACACACAGAGTAGTCTTCGTGAGGTTATAGAGTTTCGGAGAACTTTTTCATGATACTCGTTACTTATTTCGATAAGGTTCGCTCATGTGAATGGAGCCTTCGTGAAAGGCTTATTTGAGTATTTGAGTCGCACAAAGTCTGAATACAGTACCGTCACGTATCGACAATTTCACGCTCTTTAGATGCACGAATAAACAAACGCTAGTAAGCCTCACTATGATATCGTTTTGCAGTTTTCACCGGCTATGCATGCTATCTTCGCTTGAAAGCAAAATAAAAAGAATCACGGATACATTGACCCACGCTAAGAGCGCTGAATTGCGGGACGACTGTCATAGCGACTGTCTTGCCTTATCTTTTTCCCTGCTCCGTGTCACTTGTCCTCTGCTGAGACGTAACTGTCATTTCCAAAATTAACGCGTGCAGCTGACTGCTTGACGGTGTTATTAATACTTCTTTATTCCCTTGCCTTGTCAATAAAAAAAAACGTTTTCTTTTATTTTTTTTGTCATCCACTCATGGGACGAGCTAAAAGATAGAAAACCAAGTCAATGTCCGAAGCCTCAAGAAAAACGTGTTCCATACAGAGAGAAAAGAGGATGGTTATTGAGAAGACTCGACGAAAACTGTACATTGACCGGTTATTAGATTGCGAAAAGGGAACTTACAGGGTACACATAAAACTTGGGAGGGCCTTCGCTTAGAAATTCAGGTGGAGACGTGAGCTGCAATGAACTTTCCTCACTTCTCAGACTTCCCGAGAAGGAGGAAATAAGATGACGTCCATTCCATACGATTCTGTTTCCATATAAGAATTCTTTTCAGCCACAGCAATGAAGCAACCATAGCTGGCGAGCAAGGAGGTGAGAAGCTGTATAAGTGGATCCGACTGGTGAGCTGTGTCTATCAACGGTCGGAATGAGCCGACTGCTGCATAAAAGAGCAATAGTAAGGCTGCTTCATATCCGGCTATACTTCATGTAGTGAGCAAAGCAATCGCAAACAAACCCCCGTTGGTATTTTTTTTTTCCTCCTAGCTTTCACACCCTCTTTTTTGCTGGCGAAAATGCGCTGCAAAGAGTTGCCAAGTTGTTGATGGAGCTGGCTGCAAGTGTTTTTACTTCAACTCAGGCTCCATCATCCCGCTATTTCTTCTTACCTGACAAGCGAGCTCAGGGTGCATCAACTCAATAAAAATTAAAAAAAAAATAAAATAAAATCTAACGCTCTTTTTTTTTTTTTTGCTGTTCCTCCGTATGAAAACGAATGACCTTATTTCGAGGAGCTTATGAAGTTTTGAGAACGAGAAACTCGGCGCAAAGCATGAGCCCCAAAAATATAACAAATAAATGAATAAATAAAAACACGCTTTTGTTAGCGCGGATTCATTTCATCGTTTTTTTTTCTAAATATTCGCATGAAAGTGGCTGTGCGATCGCGCACGCTCTTTTTCAACACAAAGCCGCGCGAATCCAGCCGTCATGCCCTCAGCGTGAGAAAAAATGCTGGCCGGGGCACTTATTGTGGCCGGAGTTTCCATAGTTTCGATTTGAGCGTTTTGACGGAGCATCGAATAACCAATCGTCTCTCATATTGACAGCCTGGCAACCATGCTGCGATGGAAACGTCTGGCCACGCAAGCCCCAGCGCCGGCGCAATAAGCTGGTGACCACGCGCGCTTGCGTTTTGTGAACAGCTCCGTGTAAACGCGTCGAACGCACGAGGTGTACCGTGGCGCGACAGGCAGAACGCGCCGGCGCTTGTACCGTTAATCAAAGGCCTCCCGCGCAACCTGAGCCACAAGGGCGACCATTTCGATGGTGGCGGCATGCTAAGGGCCCGTATTCACAGATTCAAGCACGTGTTACGAACCCCGGGTGGTTGAAATTTCAGACACAACTGCGGCGTCCCTTATAATCATATCAGGGTTTTCAGACGTATCCCCCCTCCCCCCCCCCCCCTACTCCACCGCAAATAACTATTAATAATGACCTACCACCTGATGCCTTCCTCCAGAAAAACAACTTTAGAAATCTTTTCAAACAGCAGAGTGACTTGTTGGA
The DNA here is from genome assembly GCF_043290135.1 of Rhipicephalus microplus. Classification (NCBI taxonomy): domain Eukaryota; kingdom Metazoa; phylum Arthropoda; class Arachnida; order Ixodida; family Ixodidae; genus Rhipicephalus; species Rhipicephalus microplus. Next base: position 271,715,978 of record NC_134700.1, read on the forward strand.
CGAGCTGGTTAATTCTTGACGGGCTAATGGTGCGAAAAAATGGCGCTTGTTCATCCCTCGTGTTTGTTTTTTTTTCGCGCCATTAGCTCGTTAAGATTTTCAAACAGCTTTGTTTCTGTTTGTGTATGTCGGTGAATGTAGGGACTGGTTTTCTCATCTCTGTCCTCACCGTTTATTTAACACAGCTGACACTCAGCACGTAGGATTAGCGCACCAGACGATCAATTAGATTACGCCGAATCAACGAAGCTAGCATGTCCAACTTATTAAATGAAGCTAGCATGTCCAACTTATTGAAGCGAGCATCTCTTCAGGATCCGTTATTCTGCACCAGTCTTTATTTACACTGCTAAAGGGATGCGGCTCAGTGTATATCTGAGAAACTCCTTAGCTTAGCTCCTTCCTCTCAGAAGCGACATCCGCTCAGCGTCGAAATGATAACAGCTACCACAACGAACAGTCCGTTGACAGCGACAGTTGTCACGATTTGGAATGACAAGTGAGGAGTCGGTGCGCATTTTCCCGACCAACAATTTCGGTTGAAGAAGACCAGGCTAGAGTGATGCATCACATCGCGAGAAGCTCGTTCACATACTACCTCTACCTATAAAGAAACGCGCCGTAGCAAGAATTCACAAAAATGTGAACGCTGATTTGAAGGCCCGATATTAGGAACTCCGTCTAAACTCACGCACAACTTCTTTCCGCGCGCTAACGACCACTCCACAACCTCGCACGACCCTTTTGCATTACGACACAGTTTTTGTTTGTGACGCGCATAGACAGGGATTTGACGAAGGGTTCTTTTATCACCACGGCACAACCAACCTCCTCGCGTTCCCGCCCGTGTGGAATGACGTCGGTGCCGTCATGACTGCCTGAATAAGAGGTCCTGGAAAGCCTGTCGCCGATAACGTCAATCTCGACGTGCATTTATAAAGCGCCGGCTCATTGTCGATCCTTGCGTGAAGTCTTTGTCCGAACAGGTGTCGTCGCTGGGGAGCCGACGTTTTAAGGCGCCGCCTCGCGCTATCTGGCGCACAACATTCGCTTCGTTGAGTCCCATACGAATGAGCAGCGCTCGCTAAAGAAATGAAAATATATAGAGAGCTGTGCGTTGGTAACTAAGGGAAGCAAAGTACAGTTTTGAACGCTGCTTTGTTTTCAAGGTTGCTTTACTGCTGCAGTGAGTTCATTATGACAACCGACGGAATGTGGGCCTCATGAAGAGAATAGGGGACTTGAAATGTTTGCGGGGTTGATATGGGTGCGTAGCTTGATTGAAAAAGTATGCGATAACTACTACTACTACTACTACTACTACTACTACTACTACTACTACTACTACTACTACTACTAATAATAATAATAATAATAATAATGGCATTGGTAATAATTTTAATCAGAATATGAGAAAGAAGACAGGTAGCAGAACAACCCTCAAATGTTTAAGTCAATGTACATACACTGCCCGATCATCATTAAATGCCTATTAAAAACTAACAAACAAACAAGCGAAAATTTCGTAGTACTCATCGACTACTTCTGCAAAAAAACGTCAACAAAAGAGTAAAGGACCCTGTCAGCATGAGCAGTAAACGAGTGTTTCTTCTTTACACAGTAGCCCCGCCATGATGGTGTAGTGCCTAAGGTATTTGTATCTGCTACCCGCAGGTCGCGGGACTCCTGTGCTCCTCTTTGCCCCTTCCCTTTTCCTGTGTCGCGCATATGTTGCGCGCTTCGTCATCCCAGCTGCGGCAGCTGCATTTTCGATGGGGACGAAAATGCTATAGTGCCGTGTGCTCAGACTTGGGTGCACGTAAAAAAACACCAAGTGGTCGAAATTTCCTGGAGTCTTCCACTGTGGCGTCTTTCGTAATGATATGGCGATTTTGGGACGTTAAACACCCCATATCAATCAATTCTACATACAGTACTGCTGTATCCCTTCCGCGTGATGCGAAGCACTAGTTGCTTGTGTAAGGGATGGGTGACTTCCCGGTCTCTTGTGGTAGCGCGGTGTAACCGGGTGGAGGACACGAACGCTGACAAAAAGAGGATACGAAAACAAACAGGTTTATGGCATTATTTACACATATTTACAGCATAGAAAGGTTAGTGGTTTCACAAACCACGAGCGTGGTGGTTGAACCGTTACATGGTTCAGAGCGACGTCCAGCACTCTGCGGCGTCGTTTTAAGCCCTATCGAGCTCCTCCTCTCCGAGTGGAACACCAATCACACACACACAACAGGTGAGGAAGACGAGCATGCACCGTCCACGTGAACGTCCAATATTGAGTCGTGATCACTGCACTGCAAGGTGGCGCCAGTGGGGCTCTTCCTCATCGTGTGTGTGCCGCTAGTCGAGAGGTCCCACGATCCTGACACCATACATCAAAGGGTCCGCCGATTTGTTCGCTTAATTAGCGGGGTGATTTGCGGTGGCCGCCGCGGTCTCTTCCAGGAAGATGCTGTCTTTGTTGTCCTCTCTCGAATGGTTAACGGCGTCGTGGCGACATGACGTCTCATCCTCCGGCTAGCAGGGACAATGCCTGGCGGGCATAGGCAGCCGGTCGGTCGTCTACTTGATTGAGGATTAAAAGGAGCGCCGCTCTCTTGTCAGCTCTGGCGCCGGTCACAACAGCTTCCCCGTCTCCCGATGAGTCGCCGAGGTCATCAGGCACCACTGCTGCCTGAAGGCACGACGAAAGGGTCCGCATTTGAAAGTCAGGAACTCGCCTTTACTTGCCACATTGTCTGGGTAATTGCTCAAATCTTCGACAGCGTCTGGCAGACTAGGCGCCGAAGGGATTGAGAGCCTCCCCAGAAGACCGGCTTACGCACAATGGCGTCTGCCCAGACGAATTTCCAGGCCAAACTTAACACCTTACACAAGCGAGGCAAAATAACCTCAAACAGATACGCTCATTTATTCCATAAAAGAGAGAGAGAGTGTGAGAGAGAAGGGGGAGGCGTATAGAGCGACGACAAAAGGTCGCTGCAGGTATTCTGTGTCTTTTGTACCGCCCGCAGTGTCAGAAAATTAATAGAGGACGATTTCGAGCGTACATTCTATTGTAAATGGCTCTGGTATTTTTCTTGGAGTAATTTTTGCCCGTTACCTTATCTGCGGGTATCCCTCCTCGCTTCAGAATTTAATCGCATTTTCGATGTGTAATTGAGTAAAGTGTTCTCTACGGGAAAAGCATCTGGAGAAAGCGATCCATCCCACCGCGCTTCATTTAAGGTGACGCACGTATGATTACGAGCGAATGGTGTGCAGCTTTTTTTTCCTCCTTCTTCAACGATGGTATAATAATACCAAAAAAAAAAGAAGCTTGCCTCTTTTTGTATCCTCCCACCTGCTCTTGCCTCTACTCCGTACTAGACACGGAAGCGAGATCAGGCTACGTTGGCGAGTGATTAATTGTTTCTTCTAATGGAAGCCACAAGCTCCCTATTTATATTATCCAGCGAAAAGGGAGATCGCTCGTGCATGTATGTACCGCACCACGGAGTTGTTAGCCCCACGCAAAAGCTACACTGGCAGAATCTGCAAGAGACGGCGACGGCGAGGAGCAAGTTTTAAAAAAGCGACTTGTTGAAAAACGAGGCATTCGGTTCGGCTTAATAGAAATTGTCCCGCAATGCTCTTGCTTTGAAATTTTCACGCTACTGTCTTAGTGAAAGCTTGCTGGCGTTGTATATATGCGTCTGTTTCTTCTTTTTTTTTTTCACAGCAAAAGCTGTTATCAGATCATAGCACGGATCACGCGCAGCGCCATAGTCGTCCGCCGCCCCCGCCGGTGTCCGTAACCAGTACCGAACGAAAAAAAACAGTAATTAAAAAAAACACCAATGACGCAATGCAATTTACAAGCCGGGTCCGCTGCGTGCCTGTCCAGTATTCCACAACTGAGCCAGGTCAGTGCTTGGAACTTGTTTCTAAACTGGCCTTAGGCAGGCTAGATGTCGGAAAAGGAGTCGCGTTGATGTGAGTAATAAAGCATTATAGAACATCAAAGGAATGGCCAGGCGTCACACAATGCGAATGGCGCAACGAGTGGGTCGTCCAATGCTCCAACCCATTAGAAGAATTGTTCTTGATCACGTATCAACTGTGGCGCGTATACCCACTTCAGGCATATTTTGCGATCATCGTCACTCACTGCATAAAAAAATTGCACGAAGTTCCTGAAAAGTGTAGCGAATACCACTCTTCTCTAAATAATGTCGACAAATAGATATGATTATTTATGGCACAGTGGGTTCCCAGCCATGCGCTTGTAGCATCCCTAAGAGTGTTTACAAAAGGCTCTGAAAGGCTGCTCTTCTATAGCTTTCGCTGTGACTGTGTTGTGCGTTCCTGCCCCGCCGCGGTGATCTAGCGGCTAAGGTACTCGGCTGCTGACCCGCAGGTCGCGGGTTCGATTCCCGGCTGCGGCGGCTACATTTCCGATGGAGGCGGAAATGTTGTAGGCCCGTGTACTCAGATTTGGGTGCACGTTAAAGAACCCCAGGTGGTCAAAATTTTCGGAGCCCTCCACTACGGCGTCTCTCATAATCATATGGTGGTTTTGGGACGTTAAACCCCACAAATCAATCAATGTGTTGTGCGTTCCGCGCAGGCTTGGCGTTTTTGCTTTTTTGTTTTCTTTTTAGTCACGTTGAGCTACTTGCTGCAAGCAGGTCTGGCCTGCAATTTCGGGAAAAATATTTCCGCAATTATCGCATGTTCGTCAAATTATTGTCGCGAATCAACACACTGGTTAGAAGAAACCCCGTTTGATCTGACACCATCCCCATCTCCGACACTTCCCATCGGGCGGGTGAGGAGCTCAGAGGGAGGAGCACGTGAGCTCTGCTGCAGACACGCACGTGAAAAGTTGGTCCTTTCCTAGTTGTGAAACATAGCCTTTTTTTTTAAGCTCAAGCTTTGCCAAGAATAATAAACAAACATCTCATTTGCAAACAAGTAGCTAACAAAAAAGAACAAGCTCCTCTGATAAAGCCAGACGTGAGCCCAAATCAAGGGCATCATTTGTGTGTGTGTGTGGGGGGGGGGGGGGTGCTAACTCGTTTTTTATCTGATCTGTAGTTGCTTATACTTACGCTCTGCATGCACTAGAGTGTAACCAGGAAAAATGAAGCTTGTAGCTGAGGCAAACAATGACGTTAACCAGCCCTACGTTATCCTGCACGCACCTTCTGTTCTCGGCGATAGTGCCTATTCGCCGATATCTCGTTCAAAGTGCGTCGTCCTTCAGATTAGCACACTTCGCTGTTTTTTTTTTTTGACGCTCTGAACGAGTGCAAGGAAACATGCATACTTGCAAGACGGCTAACTTAACTAGACAGCCTATATGGGTACCCGTGACTATACTTGCAGTTACGTTCGAACTAACAAGTGTATACTTTAGCCATGACCTGTGTGATGCTCTCGCGGCATGTAAATTGCATTTATTTGTGTGGTAAGCTACAAATTTTGCGCGCGATTTCATAAGGTCCTGCACGTCTCGCGACGACATGACCTCCTTCTGCTATACTGATGACGCATTTATTAAGGTAGCTAGTGCCCTTGCCTCGTGGGAAGGCCCAACACGTCTTCAATAAAACTTGCGCGAATGAAGAAATGGGTAGGGCGCCTTTGGCGGGTGTCTTGCGACGCAACGCTAACCAAACCTTGATCGCGACCGGAGCAACAAACATTTCCTCGAGGTGGCGTCCCGAGGGAGAGGAAAGCAGCTCGGCTATGCATATTACTTGCCTTCGTATACAGCCAAATGGATGTGAAAAAACAAACAAACAAAGACCTCGGGTGCACTGCGCAAAACGAGTGGCAAACAAACAAAACACAAGAAAGTCAAGTCTTGACACCTTACGTAAACATTATATCGTCGACCTCGTGGCGACGCTCGAGTTTTCCAAAACAGCGCGAAAGTTTTTTCGCGTGCGTCTGCCTTTTCGCACGCAACTCGTCCGGCTTGACGAACGCAAATACGCAGAAACGGGATAATATTAAGGAAAAAAAATTATGTTCACGCGATGCGTGATCTATTTTGCGGGCGTGCGTGTGTTTGCACGCTTTATCGTACGCACTTTTACCACCTCCACCCATCGCCTCCTCGAGTTTCCCTTTCCTTTTCTGGTGGCTACGTTCGCAGACGCAGGCTCCATGTAGCCCCCCACTTCCTTCACGCCCAATTTCGCCCCCTGAATCCTAAATGGCGCACCGCGGTGCGCCGTACGTGCTGTATATGGAGATGTATATACTTGCGCAAACATATCCTGTTGACCTTTCTAGCTTCGAAATGTGCCACTTCACCCGCGTTATTTGTTGTTGTTGTTGGCGGTGGTGGTGTTGATGTTCCAGGGCACCAGCCGCACGCCTTTAGTCCTCGGAGTTTTTCTTTTCGTTTTTTTTTTTTGCGGTGCCTTATATAGCGTTTGTCTTTAACTGTCTGCCCTCTCGGGGTTGTGAACGAGGACGGAAATGAAGTTCGCGCGCTGCGCCGATGGTGTAGCGTGCAGCGTATGCCCCTCAGGAGGCACGACGTGCAAAGAGTGCGAAGTGTGACTTCCTCGTGTTCGAATTAGTTTAATAACCGTAACGGTTGGAGCACAGTTCTGTACGCATCACGGCAGCTACTGAACTGTAGTTGCGAGGCGCTGAATTAAACGCGCATTGTTTGTCATCTGCGTATTACTAAATAAAGAGAGGTAAAGGAAAGACAGGGAGGATAACCAGGGCGAGATCTCCGGTTTGCTATCCTGCAGTTGGAAAGGGTTTGTGAAAGCAAGTCTGTGACTTTTGTGACAATAGCCTGGGATGACACTGGAGTCATACGCAACAACACCGTCCAAATAGGACACACCGAGATTGTTTGCGAACGTGTATATAAAGGCTTACGTAGACAACATACTTACATTTCACGCCCAGTGTTCTTTCCTGATTGGCTACTAAGATTCAAATAGCGACGACCACGTCACGATACCGGCTTTTAAAAAAGCTTGAGTAGAGTGTATAGCATGTAGTATACAGAGTACGTGCCGTAAGACAGGCACCATCATTTTCTGGAGAAATTAGCTTTAGGCTGCTATAGCCGGCGGATATAGCGATCTACTGATTCAGTGATTATCCTGAAAGAGTTCGTTCTCTGCACTTAGCCATTTTTACACGTGGCAGCGCTTATTGAACCTGTAGCTATAGTCTCACTGATTGAAATGCACAACTGCAGAAAAATCTCGCCATCTGGAAAGTCCGAAGAACGACAAGGGTTTCGCACGTGCGCGTCTGCTTCAGCTAGGGAAGGTGCGGGGTTCGATCCCCAGTGCCGGCCGCGGCCACCCACCGGTTTCTAAACAGGGTACAGGCGGGTTTCGAAGGGCTGTGACGCGTCGTCCCAGTGGTGAAGCTAACTCTGCCTGGAGGACTCCCAACCTGTTGCGCGGGACCTGGTACAAGGACTTCGAGCAGAATACCTTCAACCAGTAGGCGACTTACGCTGGCACCATTCTCCATACTTGCGCAGTTCGTCTGCATAGCGTGTGCAAGCACTTCTACTATAGCTGCAGTGCTTCTACGAAAGTGGCGGCGCATTAGAGCTTCACGATTGTTGAGGTCGACGGCAGCTCCACCCGCAACTGCACGCAAGTGTTTCGACGGGACACCGAGCACCTCGGAAGTGAGCTTATGGGGTCGTTCCGGTGCGCAGAGTGCCGGGGAACGCGCCAACGGAAGCGTGCTGCCCGGGTCCACCGCTGTGTTCCAGAGCAAGCCGAATCGGCGCCGTCGCTTACATCGGGAAGATCGATGGTTGCACGGACTTGTGGCGTATAGCAGGACCGGCTCCGCTACGAGAAATTGCGATATGGTTGCTCTGACAGTGGCTGTCGAAGCGCCGTGATGCGGTGTACCCAATAGAGCATCGACCCGTTTGATAAACGATCGCCTCTCACTTCGCCGAGAAATATAGCGTTTCGCACGCTCCTCGCGAGAGCAACATGCCCACGCGTTGATCTTAGCAATTTTGAGTTGTATAGGTTTCCTTTGAGTGACCGTAAGTTGCGCCAGTGGATACATGTTCCCGATAAAATAACCCTTTTCAGTGCAAACACGGAATCAAGAGAAGAGATCTAGATGACACAAACGTCGTATCCGCGTTTGAACACGAACCTTTTTTCATAATCAAGTTGCTTCCTGCACTCAGCGTTATTTATGAATGTCAAAAAGATTATTGTTCCCTGGTACATGTGGAAGAGTGTGTAAAACAACGCACCGATATTAAGTTTCGTTAACAGACAAGTGGGCTTGCTTGTTTATGACATTATGTTTATGAAAACAAACGTTCAACTACGGCGAAGTGATAAAGTGAAGAAAGTGATGAAACCCCCGTTCAAAATGCATTCGTAACCCTACGGACGATTCGCAGTTCGCGGTTGAAATGACGGCTGTAATGACTTCAAGATCTGCATAGACGCATGGTATGAAACTTTGATAAAAGTACAATATCACTCGTCAGATTAACGTACCCCAACTCGCTTTGACGCAGAATTCGACAATTAAATTTGACAGCTAATTGTGCATAACACAATGTAGAAAACTGCGGTTGGCTTTTATCGTAAGTATGATCAGTAGGGTTGAGAGTTGGGCTAGTTGGTACTATTTGAGTTGGGCTAGTTGGTACTATTTAAAACAAAATTTTGAAACGACAAAAAGGAGAGTATGACACATGCAAACACTGATCTCAATTAAGTCCTTCGAGGTAGCTGGCTTCTCGGTTACTTAACGAAACCGATGACTGACTAATGCATCCTTCTTTTCTTTTTTTAATGTGAAAGGCTTCGATAATTTCTCTGGTTAGTTGGTTTCCATGACGGAAGACTACGGTTGTGTCACTGTACAGTGGTGAGCAGCCACACTGGGAACAGTGTCTCCTTATGTGAGAATGAATGCCAGTTCCTAATGATCGCTTGTGTTCTAAATGTCGGGTGTTCAAACAACGACCCGTCTGGCCGATGTATACCTTTCCACACGTTAGCGGCAAGCAATACACGACTGATAGGCTACACTTAACAAACTTTGTTGAGATCAGTAATTGAGATCAGTGTTTGCATGTGTCATACTCTCCTTTTTGTCGTTTCAAATTTTTGTTTTAAACACGTGTGAATTCCCGCAAAATTTTTTGGTTTTTTTGATTTGATGTTACCCAGGGCTGTTTTAGGTATGTCATCTAATAAGTGTCTAAGCTTAACTGCCGTGTACTATCGCTTGAGTCTGCGCAAAAGCTTCTGTTGGCAATGATTCAGTGTTCGTAGTTCTTTTCTGTGTCGCCAGGGTTATGGGTTATATATGAAGTGCTGCTTCCGAAATAAAAATTAGTTGCGAGTGTCGTGTTTTCTTGTCCTCTTCGTCCCCGTGAATTTGCGCTACTACACCATATGGTTAAATGATGTCCTAAGTATGAATTTACGATGAAAACTAGCAATGGACATGCGTGCTACCTGTCCATATCATGCGCGAAATTATTTGCTGGGATTTCCTAGAATTTTTCTAAGTTTTGGTCCATTCGAGGGATCACGCACAAAGTATTATGGGTGAACATGGCTGCCACAGCCTTCTGCATATTGAGCAGACTTTTGGTGCTTAATTTAGGACGCTGAAATGTTTGAGACTAAACATGGAGTTTTGAAACTTGTATAGGTCGAATGCGATTCGTTAAACATCTGAACAGACTGACATGCACAGCCGACTCAGTTAACCCTTTCAAACCCAGTGATGATTTGTGGGGTTCAACGTCCCAAAACCACCGTATAATTATGAGAGACGCCGTAGTGGAGGGAACCCGAAATTTTGACCACCTGGGGTTCTTTAACGTGCGCCCAAATATGAGCACACGGGCCTACAACATTTCCGCCTCCATCGGAAATGCAGCCGCCGCAGCCGGGATTTGATCCCGCGACCTGCGGGCCAGCAGCCGAGTATCTTACCCACTAAAACACCGCGGCGGAACTTCAGGCCCAGCGAATCCAATCGGAATCGTGCATCTCGTAGGTCAGTGAACAAGCATCTGGCAAATATGAAGCGTTATTTTTTCTCAAGAGCCTGTATTGAGCATCTACTCTACATGTGGCCCCAACATGATACGCACAATTACGTGAGGTCACGTGTGAAAAAAAGGAGGAAATTACATACGCAGTCACAAACAAAGAAATTACAGAAGAGCTCGTAATCAGCACTGGTCCTGTGTGTTTCTTCGTTCATCTGGTATATTTTGCGCTGTTTTTACATTTCACAATGTGCGACCAAGTAGCTCAACGAAACACACTTCTAAGGAGCAATCATGATGTTCACGCGTTTCACTGTGGCAGTTTCTTTCATCGTGCAGACATGAGGCAGTTTAGTTTCGTGTCAAAACATTGAATTTTCGCTTTGGACCATTACGCTTTATCACATCTAAATAACTTTCCAAGTAACAAATGAAGCAAATATTGTGAAACTATTGGTAATTATTTCTTACGTATTAAATTGATTGGCACTATAATTGCTCTTTATTGAAACATGTGGAGAACAAGTTTTTTTTCTCAGTTTTTTGGACTTCCATGATTAGGCCTATCTGAAAAATGTAAAACTAGCGGCGTACGTTCAAAATAATCAATTGGGACTGAAAATAATTAATTTTGGACTAAAATGTCCGGGATCGATTGCTGAAATTGTCTATTCGCGTTCCCGTACCACGCAGTCACATGCACTGATTACTCAAGAATAATTTTCAATTTTGTTAAGTTAATCAAACCAGAATGGTGTGCTCGAGTGCTTGATCTTTTATCGGGTTTATTAAATGCCAAGCATTTCTTTGCATACAGCAAGCACTTTTGGTATCTATCTATCTATCTATCTATCTATCTATCTATCTATCTATCTATCTATCTATCTATCTATCTATCTATCTATCTATCTATCTATCTATCTATCTATCTATCTATCTATCTATCTATCTATCTATCTATCTATCTATCTATCTATCTATCTATCTATCTATCTATCTATCTATCTATCTATCTATCTATCTATCTATCTATCTATCTATCTATCTATCTGTCTGTCTATCTATCTATCTATCTATCTATCTATCTATCTATCTATCTATCTATCTATCTATCTATCTATCTATCTATCTATCTATCTATCTATCTATCTATCTATCTATCTATCTATCTATCTATCTATCTATCTATCTATCTATCTATCTATCTATCTATCTATCCGCTAACGTTTGGGCGTTCTCGTGATCAACCCCTAAACTTGCGTGAACAAAAATTAATATGAGAGGGTAAGATGGTTTGACGAATATGACGCGCCAGTCGAGACATTAATAATGTCACGATGCCATCGCCTACGTCGTCAAACACGTTCCGCCAGACAGTGGCACATACCCGCGGGCGGGCATGTGTCACTAAAATGCGAGTATGTGCCACAGGTTATTGGCACTTAGTAACTACCTAAGAACGACGAGAACACACATGGGCAATTTTAACGCGTCAGCGTTATAAAAAATCTGACATCGGCAGCGTTCACCCGACGAGTGCTAAGAATAAATGTCAGGGTCCTAGCAAGAGTCGAACCCAATTAGGCATTCTACCACAGAGCCATGCCAGGTCTCGCAACTACTTTGAAAATATGACCTAATCTTCGTGAAACGTCAATTGTGTTGCACTGTAGGCTGTCCAATTTTATAAACATTACATATGTACTCCCGTCATGACGGGAGTACATATCTAATGACGGGATTACATGATGGGAGTACATGACGGGAAGCTACCATCCTCGCGAGCACCAGCGCTGCATATAAACTTATCGCTTCTGGTGCTGCTGATCCTCATGTTACTGTTGCCATCGTTGCGCTAGTGCAAATGACTCGTTCTATAAACAACTGAAGCTCTTCATACGTCTGTGCGTGCAACATTTATCTATTTACTAATCCTCAGTTAATGACTTGTCGCCCAATAAAAAAAAGTTACAACTCGGTCCCCTTCCCTCCGCATGCTTCGCATAACGTCGATTCCCAAGGTATGTGGGATCTGGCGAATTTTTCTACACATATACCAAATGCACTGAAGCCTGGCCATTCAAAAGCTATTTCCTAACAACAGGTAAACTTACGGGAGAATGTTAACTATCGCAAAGATATTTTTCAAATGAATAATAGTAACAAAAGCACTGCAATGTACATGAAAAGTGTTGCATTGCATGACCGTAACTTTGACGATAGTTTATCGCAGTATAGGGAGCGCGTTCCAAGTGATACTGGGAAATCAACGTCACTCCCTTTTGAAGATACCGAGGGTTGGCCGCCTAGACGCACGGCTGCATTTTACATCGCTCCAAACATTGATACTCGAGCCGACGGCGATATTTGCTTAAATTAAGGGGGAGTGGCTTTGCATCGTTCGCAAGGATACCCCTTCCTAGTGCATGAAACTTTCATACTTACCCACTGCAGGCCTGTTCCAGCAGTCAGTGAAGGCTGATCGACATTAATTGAATTGCAGGGAGACTTAACACCGTCGCGACGACTGGACAAACCGAAGCAGTGGCACACACTTAAACGTGTCAGCGCAAAGCGACGAGGTGTACTCTGTTTAATCAAACTTATCGACCGGAATGCGCGACCATTGCTGAAACGCCAGACGAGGCCCAGGCATGCCACTTCTTATAAATCGCCCACGGGAGGGGGGCAGGAGAGGCTCTCCGACATTTCTGATTCAATTACGGCACCGACAGCCACTGAGTGCCATCTGGCACTTCCGAGCGTCCCATACGGAGAAGAACACCGACGTTGCACAAGTGGCCAGCGAGTGTCCAGCGCCAAGTAAAAACAGCGCAGCGCTGCGTAAGCGCGAGCGTCCGTAGTGATTCGGATTTCACCTAGGTTTCAACATAACTTTCTCACTGACGCTGCACGGATTTAGTATTGCCAACACTTTAATTTCTATGTACATAAGCCTCCGTCGTGAAGCGTATGCACATCTATTTGGCCTGTTACGGCAGTTTGCAGACTTCATCTTCCTTCTCATTCGGTAATCCATTTGTCGATCGCGTGCTTTCAAACCAAATAGCGTTATCCATTTGAGAACTTCGGTGAGGCCCTTTTAGCGTATACATTTGGCATAGTTTTAACTATAAAGCTGCGCCAAGAAACACTACGAGAACTTTAGTTTCGATACATTACGCGGTTTATGATGACCGAAGAACTATTTTGCACAACAGTACCTTAACTTGCGCATTAGGTTTGCGCCGTGGGGCACAAATTACCGCGACGGCAAAGTAGCTTCTTTCGCGTCGCGTGGGTTAGCTCAGAACCACGGTGTAAACTTTTAATGGTCTTTCAGCCTACAGGGCGCTGTTCAGCTCGGCGTTATCTCGGTTTTCAAGGAGTTGCCGCACGCAGTAACGGAGTTTGGGCTATGAACACCGAGAGCACTGACGATCTGTATTACGTGAAAGTGCGGCCCGTTTGGTCGCAGCGAAAACAAGTATAAAACGCTGGAAGACGTACTTGATGACTGGTTTGTTTGTTGCGTGCCTTTCGTACTGACCGAAGAGAGCCGTGAGCGCTGTTTTACCGGCGGGATAAGCGAGAGATACAGCCTTTATGAAAGACATGCAGGGAGGCTCGCCAAAGGATAAACATAAAAAAAACAGCATGGTTTAAGAAAGCAAAAGAATGCAAATGAATGGACGGTAGTGTCATTCACCAAGAGCCTTGCTAATCGAAATGTAACGGCAATCAGAGCCAACTGTGATCACTGTGGCAGCGAGGAAACCATTGCACGCGTCTTTTGTCATTGTCCTCATTATACAGCTCACAAACGCAACAACTCTCAACAACGTGAGCGTGCTTTGACGGCTAACCGCATCCTGAAGAATATGTGTGTGTGTGCGTGTGTGTGTGTGTGTGTGTGTGTGTGTGTGCGTGTGTGCGTGTGTGCGTGTGTGCGTGTGTGCGTGCGTGTGTGTGTGTGTGTGTGTGTGTGTGTGTGTGTGTGTGTGTGTGCGTGCGTGTGTGCGTGCGTGCGTGTGTGTGTGTGTGTGTGTGTGTGCGTGCGTGTGTGCGTGTGTGCGTGTGTGTGTGTGTGTGTGTGTGTGTGTGTGTGTGTGTGTGTGTGTGTGTGTGTGTGTGTGTGTGTGTGCGCACGCACACGTTACTTTCGTTTACGTGGTAGGAACTATACATATCTCGAAAGGTCTTGTTCGCTCTGCAGTTCAGATCAGCATTGTAGCAGCATCACGCACATCAATAACGCGCAGGTTTCGTTCTAACGGGTTATTGCCGCAGCGTAATGAGCGAGACTAGCGACAAAGCATTTCCGGGTTGCCGGATAAGAGCAGGCAAAACAAACAAACCTTCGGAAAGCCTGTGAAAGAGAGAAAAAAACAACAGAAGCGAGAAAGAAGCGGAGACAGTAAGCGACGATCGGCTTCGCTCGAGTGATCGCGCAACAGCTTCGAGGTTCGCCCATGCGTCATCGAGCAGAGTCTTCGTAACAGATCGAACGCTTTCCTCTCATCCAGAGGACGACGGCATGTGCGGAACGACGCGTTAGCCTTGTCCGCTTCTCGAGCCAGGCGACAACAATGTGTATTGCGGACGCCAACAGCGAGACGCCGGCCTCTTCGAAGCAGTCGCGAATGATTGACTCTTTCCCGGCTTCCTTAGTCTTGCCACGGCTGATCTTTCCTTTTTTATGTTTCTTTCATATAGCTGCTCGCTTTTGTTGGCGAAACAAAGCATCTGCGCCTGTAGGCTTGCCTCGCAGCTATAAATGTTCACTGCAGCCGACCCAAGCTGCCACGGAACGCTCTGATGTGCCTTCCCTGACTTCTTGGCCGAGATCAAAGCAACGTGCTTTCTCATCCCCCCCCCCTCCCCACTTTTTCCCATTGCTCCTTTTGACGGGAGAAATTCTTCTTTATATTTCTCATCTCTCTCGTAGCTGCGCATTTTCGATTTCAGCTCTGGTTTGTCCTTGTATTCAATGGTCGCTTGCGTGCCCCCCTCCTTTTTTCTTTTTCTGTTCAACTGCTTTTCTTTGAGTTTACTTCGCAAAGGACGCTTTTCTTGTTGTAGCCTGGTGAAACGGTGATAGCGCAGTGCTGTAGTCTTTAGTTGCACACGCACAGGAATGCTCTTTTAGTTTCTCGTTCACTCTGTGACACATCCACGTCAGTTATAACGAATGCGTTCAATTTTTTTTGTCTTTCACGCTTTGAAGTACGACGGCACAAAAACGTAGTCGTGTTGCACTGGGCGTGAAATTCGAGGCGTGTTCGAACTCAAACAAGGATTCCTTAGTTAGATCAATCACGTGTCAACAAAAAGAAGGGAAAAAAAGATTTAGTACAGAAAGCTGCTACGCTTGTTCGAGTTCACGAAAGAAACGCGGTGCAGTAGAAGCTGATACATAAAGCCTGCGCCTGCAAGGCGATTCCTTGGTTATGCTGGATATTGCTCCTTTTTTATTTCATATACTTTTCATCACCCATGGCAACTTAGCCCAGTAGTGAGATGGAGTGCCTGGAAGCAAATGTATTCGAAACCTTAGAGTGATGCCCATGCTAGGCCTCTCTTGACGCTGTTTTATCGACAAAGAAGTGCTTTTGTTTGTTCTATATGACACTGGTCAGTCTTCCTGCGTTGAAAACGTAGGCCTCTATTTCATCGCTTTGTGGTGTTGGTCACGTACGCGAATGGCAACACTGACGATGGAATGCCCACCGCAGCGACACTCGCTTTTAGTGGGAAAACAATCCGAGTAATACACCTTATCAAAGCCTTAAGTCGTCTTTGAACATTGTTTCACCGAAGAGCTTACAACGTTTCGTTGATTGCGCACGTCTCGCAAAATACACAGTTCGCAAGCGAACTCGCAAACGCAGGAAACAAACACTGCTGGTGTCTGTACCATTACGTATTGTTCCTATCTTATCTTTACTTCCGTCGCTCCTTGTCCCTGCGCCTCTATCCTCCCCGACAGAACTAATAATTAATAACAAAATTCCAATTTTAGAATCCCGAAGGAAACTAGCTAGACTTAAATTTCTTTTTCACCTATCTAAGAAAAACGTTATCACAGAGCTTTCGCACGTCCTCACTCCGTTGTCTTCACGTCCTACTATAGAATACCATTCTTACAAATTCACATCTGCCTTTGCGCGCACCAGCAACTTCAAGTACTCTTTTTTCCCTCGCACAATAACAGACTGGAACGAACTGCCGCACCATATTTTTTAGTGTGCAACTGTACTAAAATTTCTAAAAAATTACTTTGAAGTACGAGTCATGTAACCTGCGAATATATTGTACACCTGTCTGCTTTATTTTTTCTGTCGTTGCTGTTCTTGTTTTCTTCGTTTTTTTTTCTTTCTATGAACCTGTACGTCTATTTATTTGGTCATATCATTATCATTGTACCACCTCCCGCTCCTGCTTGGGTCATTTTTATGGCCTGCAGTAATTTATAAATAAATAAATAAATATATATATACATTTTAATCCCATCCTTTTAATTCCTCCTTACCCCCATTCCTTGGGAGCTACTGTTGAGGTGTCGCACCAGATGCAGACAGTTACAAGGCTCACTTTTCTGTTCTTTTCCATTTTATAACCATATAAGTGTCCCTGTGCTGGCACCCGACTGGCTAGGCCATATGAGGCTCAGATGCCTCATTAAGCCCCAAAAGTGACCATCAGCGTCGGCACCAACAAGACTGATGCTGAAATCACCGTGCGATGACGTCACCTTCTGACGTCATCACGACGCGACAGATCACCGAAATTTGTGTAACCAATCACGGCGTGACGGAACGTGACGTCACCACATTACATCGTCGCTTGGTCACAGGTACGCCGATTGCGTGGAGGAACGCGGGGTGCTGAGAGCTTGCAATGCCTTCGATTTAAGATGAGCACACTACGGCTAAAAGCTTTCAATGGGGGGATGGAACTGATGCAGTCAGGTGAGAAAAAGAAAAATACGGTGAAATTTCGATTTACGCCATCTACGGCGATTATATAGGTGACCATGCCAATTCTTTTCTGGATTAGATTCTGAACTGATAGATATACAGAAACAGCATCATTAACGGCACAAAGGAGGGAGGATGAACAACAAGAGAGAAGGGAGGGAGGTTAACCAGGCACATGCCCGGTATGCTACCCTACGCTGGGGGAATAGGAAGGGGGGCATAAAGATGATAGAGAGAGGAGAAAAATAAGAGAAAGATCGAAAAAAAAACAGGATTGTCAGTGAATGGGCTGACACGTATGCAGCGGTGGCACAACACAAAAGTTAAAGGTGGTCACGTAGGCCTGTAGTTTTCAAGAAGCACAAGACAGCTTTGACTGCTTTTTGAGCCGATGAAAGGCGAGGATCGTGTTCCAGTAGCATCTGCATAGAGAGTGGCTGATCGTCCAATTGTCGCAATGCGTCCGAAAGCTTCTGTCTTTCAGAGGCAAATCGAGGGGAATGGCGTATCAGATGGTTGATGTCTTCTTTGGTGCAGCAGACGTTGCATTCCGCATTGTCGGTCAATCCGATGAGTCATTGAATTAATCTCACCGGTGATTCGAAGGATGGCGGACAAAAGCTTGCCATGACCGTTTCGGCTCAGTTAATCATTTCTGCCTGAAGAGGGAAGTCAGTTGACCTCACAAGAAACAGGCTATGATGTGGAGGCAATCCAAGTAAATTCTCTAACCAGCACATATCGGCTGTCTAATGTTTACCCGGAAGACATTCAGTCAAACTGCCGACATTGCAACCACGTGAAGGCTACCGGAAATCACGTTCTTTTGTATTGTGAGAGGAAGCCCTCAGCAAAGACAGTACTGCCAGCTTCCTCCCTCGAGGCGTGGGAGACCTTCCTGACTCTGAATTGATAATTGTCTTTGTTGGGTAAATAGTACGGTCAGCCTTTTCAGGCTATAGCTTGTGTTATGTCGTGGAAAGAGTCTAGAGGGAACTCTGTCTATCATCCTTTCGCCCTCATCATGTTATACCTCAAAGCATTGGTCGATCGGCAAGGTCCGCACATTTCGCATATTTCGAGCTCACTCAGTGCAACGCGACATGAAATCTTCCACTTTAGCGACTGGTATGTGCGTCATGGCTCGAGATCACAGCGTCATGTCGCTGCGAAACTGGTGACAAAAAAACATGAATTGGTTGACTCTGATGTCGAAATTTCGCCGAAATGATACGAACTTAAGATTGCATTACGAAAACAACAACAAAAAAAACGGATGCGTGCTAACGCTAAGGCATTAAGGAAACAAATTCTGATGTCTGAGGACTGTGCATCAAATTCACTAAAACATCTTGCGTATTTGATGTTTCCTGACAGCATATATAGCATGCTCGTAAGAAGATGCCGATCAGTCAGAAAGAGGGAAAAAAATCACGACTGCACTAAGCATGCGTGACATTGAACTAATTATGAACGAGGTACTTTAAGGCAACGCTCTCTGCTTATTAGTTCATAAGCGCTCACTTTTAAATGCCCTTCATGCTAATCTAGTTAAGCATCTGCCTTTCGCCAACACGCATTTCGCGCGAGTGCGAACAGGGTCATCGGGAAATTTCAAAGCGTCGAGACGCAGACAATGTCAACGGCCAGCCTGGCTGCGTTGATCAGGCGCTAATGAATTCCGCTTTTTGCGGCCCATCCATCAATAATTCTGTTTTCGAAGTAGTGTATAGATTACAGCCGCCTCAAATTTGCGCAAGTTTAATTAGCGAACAGTTTTCGAGGGCCGCTTGTATAGTCTCTGCCTCATTGCTTATTAACAAATCTCGCATGACCATACCGACGATCATGCCACATACTCTCGTTTTTTTTCCATCGCACAGAGTGAGATTGTACGCGCAGAAAGATGCCACCTGTACAACGAAGGGGATTTTCAAAGCAAACCTGTAAGTTATTTTAAATGAAGCCCTAATTGAATACCCTTGTAGCAACGCATTTATAAAGCACGAAGAGAGAAGTGTGTGTGTGTGTGGGGGGGGGGGGGAACAAAGAAAAAAAGCACGAAGTTACACGTGAAGCACACATTGCAGTTCGCGACACATCCACCCCCGCAACTCTCAGATATTTCCACGCACTCTCCACTAAGCGAGTAGTAAAGGCGCCATGCTGTGAAGCGACCCCCGCGAGTTTGCTCAGCAACCCGTCCATAAGCTTGGAAAAGCTTTCGCCACGTCTAGCGTCACGTCAAAAATCGAACGTTACACGCTGGAAAGCAGCGAGGGGAGCAAGGGGAGAGGAGGTACTGGACACCCGAGAGACGAGAGAAAGAGTTGGCGTCTCTTCGGTCACGTGGGTCACGTGCTGAGTCTAGACCGTTTCAGGGACGGCCATCTGACACGCTAATGGGTTTATACCCTTGCAGTTATCGATACTTGTTGTGTGTTCTTTTTCCTCTTCGCCTAAATTGCACACAATAAAAGAAGACGCACACACATCGGATTATGAGTGCAAAAAAATAAGTGTGCAGATTAACCAGACACGCTACGCAGGCTATGGGATATATCGAAAGCGATGCGCGGGAAATGCGCAGTGAGTTTGCAGACAAGAAAGAAATAAACGCCGGGTCGACGAGGTTAACCAGATCATGCGGTTAGCAATATATATATATATATATATATATATATATATATATATATATATATATATATATATATATATATATATATATATATATATATATATATATATATATATATAAGGGAAAGAAGTGTATACCTAAGGGCTCGTTTTTCCGTGTTTTTAACACAATAATAATGAGATATAACAGACAGTAGTGCCAAGGAATGTACAGGGGAAGTTAATAACATTAATGGAATGTAAATAAGAAGAAAGAAAAAAGTGATTATTTACATTCCATTATTGTTAATAACTTCCCCTGTACATTCCTTGGCATTACTGTCTGTTATATCTCATATATATATATATATATATATATATATATATATATATATATATATATATATATATATATATATATATATATATATATGGGAAAGAAGTGTATATATACCTAAGGTCTCGTTCACGGCTGGTTATCTTTTCATCCACTTTTCTTTCTTCTTATTTACATTCCATTGGTTCCAATAACTTCCCCTGTACATTACTTGGCATTACTGTCTGTTAGATCTCATCAATATATATATATATATATATATATTCAGCAGGAAGTTCAAGGGGTCTGGTACGTATAAAGAACACAAGCGAGTACACGTACGAAAGAGCAATACTTTTATGCCAACGTTTCAGCCGTGGCACGGCCTTCGTCAGGGAATAAAGAGTAGACAAGCAGATGCCCCTTTTAAGGGCCGTTGAAATCACACAATTGATCAGAATAGTGATTAGAAAGTGCGAAAGCGCGAAAGCAATACCAAAACAACATTGTCAGTATAATTTGATACGAGTATTGATCAACAATATCGCTGTGGATAACTCAAGATATGAGCGCATAGCTTCAGCGTAGGGCAAATTTTTATGCGTAGGGCAAATTTTTAAAGCAATAAAGCACTTCATAAGCCAAGCGAATATCATGAGCACATGTCACGCACACTGTAAGATACCCGAGGGACAGTAAACAAAATTCAACTGGTAACTGAAGCGTCAAGTTTGATGCCAAACTACTGCATGCGCACATATAATAAATGGAAGCACACACAAAAAATATATATAATCAAACAAATGAGAGAAGAAACGATGGCATGGGTTGGGGGGCATTTAACGCATTCCTGTGATGGACAATGCTACATAGAAAGGAAAGTAACGCGTCCAACGCTTTCGTTGATGCCTGAGTGCAAAGTGTTGAACTTGTTAATGAGATAGGACTCGCGAACTTCTCGGTCATGATGAGTTTTAAACCCGGATTGTAATATTGTGGCTTTGATGTTTTCGAAAGAGTGCCCTGGCATCTGGACATGTTTTGACAGTGGAAGATGAGGAAGGTTAGAAGCATGGGCTCTGTGGTTGTTAAAACGTAACCTGAATGATGTTTCGGTATGCCCAATGTATTGCATGCGGCAAGTGGAGCACTCAAGCATGTAGATAACATTAGCGCTGTCGCAAGTGAAGTCTCCGTTGATTTTTAAGGAAAAGTTTGATGCGGTGCTAGTTGCGGTATGAGTACTTGACATGTGCGGGCAAACCTTGCAGCGGGGCTTATTGCAAGGATGGCAACCACTGTAGTTGGACCGATTAATTATTTTCGATGATGTTAATGTATCATGCAGGTTGCGTGATCTGCGGTAAACTACCCTCGATGGTTCCGTAAAGATGTCTTTTAAGCGATCACTTTGTTGCAAGATATTGTGGTGTTTTCTTAGAATATTGGCCACATTAGGAACCGAAGCTGAGTGCGTAAGGATGAGGTTAACACTGTTACGTGAAGTGTTTGCAGATCGTTTGTTGCTTGTGAGCAACTCTTTGCGGTCAATGTTGTCAGCCTTCTTGAGGGCGTCGTCTTCTTGAGGGCGTCGTATAAAGAACACAAGCGAGTACACGTACGAAAGAGCAATACTTTCGTACGTGTACTCGCTTGTGTTCTTTATATATATATATATATATATATATATATATATATATATATATATATATATATATATATATATAACGTTGACATAGTGTTGCCGCCTTCGCTCTTTCTTTCGCGTCTCTTACTTCATAACGCCATATAGCCGTCTCAGCGAGGTGCGGCTCACACGAGGTAACACGCTTTGACAGCCCGCCAGAGATGACCGTACACACGAGCAGCGGCACGTCGTCGCCTTTCCTCCCACTCCTCGCTTCGTGAATCCATGCCTTGCGTGCTCTCCGGTCAGCAACTGACCGCGTGTAAGTGCGTGGCAGGCGTCAGCCCTTGTGAGTCTAAGATTCTAAGGAGGGGGAGAGAAAGGGAAGTGCGAGAAGGCACGCGAGTAATTTTTTCTGCACCGCCAGCGCCGACGTGACGACTTCGTATTGCCGGCGTCAGTCTCCGTCCCGGAGGTCCGTTCCCTCACCCGGTTGTGGGCTGCACCTCCATCACCGACCGGCTCAGCGCGCCCCTACGTGACACTCAGAAAAGAAGAGAAAGGACCGCCGTGTACCGTATAGAGTGAGATAGATAAAGAGATACGCCGTCGTATGAGGACGTGTTTACGCCTGAGCGATACCAGGGTGGCCGGAAAGGGGATATGCGGAACGGACGATGCCTTTCTTTCCCGAAGGCTCTGCGCTCCTCCGGTGCACTTGTTTATTTTTCCCTCTTTAGATCTCGTTTGTCGTCCCACTGACTTGCTTGAATGAGAAGGGATGGTCCTCGCGTGGCTCGTGGCGAACAAGACGCGCCGAGATGTGTACACAGCCGCGCTAGCCGCAAGACCATCCCGTCGTGCCAGGCATTGCGCCCGGGGGACTCGTGAAAACAACGGGACGATCCCCATCCGAAACGAGAAAGCGGAATGAAATTTTTGACTCTGGACTGTGGTTCGCGTCCGCACATCTCCGCGATACCGGCCAGCCTGGGGCGGTGATGAGTCGCAAGAATTCAAGGATGCGAACCCCACCGTATGGCGCTTATACTGGACCCTGGAGGGGCGGTACAAAGGAAGCTGCATACAAAGCTGTGTACAAAGGAAGCTGGGGAGGAAAGACCGTACGCCAATGACAGAGCAGAAAACACGTGCGTGGTAGGCGTTTACGACCAAAAGAAAATGTGAGCTGCATGCTCCGCACGCCGAGAACAGCGGGGTAGAGTTGAAGCGCTACGAACCACAGGAGACGAGCAGCGGGACGCGAGAATTGCACTCCTGGGTGCCCGTGCACGATTTGCCGCGGGCGATAAAGCGGCGAAATTGATTTGGATCGTCTCCCTTTTTTTGTTGTTGTTTTCGCTCTTGCTCTGCGATCGTTTAAGCGAGTCATGTGTTCAGTTGCGAGCGAGGAAATGGTCACAACAGCAACAACAACGAACGAGACAGCGGAAAATTTTACGCGCACGGGTAGTTGTAACGAAATTTCATACTGCGGTGAGATTTACAGGAGGACATGATGAACGTGTTATACCGAAGGTTTACGTAGTGGTGAGTTTTTCTGAAAGGCATGCTGTGGTGATTACCATTTCAATACACAGGTTGGATATAACAAAAAAAAGATTACACGTACAAAATTTTCCTAGGGAGATGAAGTTTCAATGCTTTTGTTTTCATTTTTACCCAAAACTGAACATGGTTGCGAGATATGCAGATGAAAGCAACGATTTGACATCGTCTAACAGGAGTAGTGTTGCCGCAACAAAGCCTGATAAATGCGGGGGAGTGTATACATTGGTATATCGAAAGAATGGGGTAATCTAAAAATTTATTCATGACAGATTGGTTGTCTCTGTAAAACTGGAGGCCTTTGCAAATCTTTCTTAGTTGCGTCGTCGTTCAGAAGTTCAATTTTAGTTCACAAGTTCAGAACTGTCAATTTTAATGCGCTACTAGTTTTCCTATCAGAATCAACAAGGCAGCATAAAATGAATCAAGGTGTTGACTAATACCTAGCAGACACCAATACCAAACTTCAATCTAACTATTCGAATTTTTCCAACATGCGTCCCAAGCTGCAGATGAAATAAACGATTTGGCATCGTCTAACAGGAGTAGTGTTGCCGCAACAAAGCCTGAGAAATGGGGGGGAGTGTATACATTGGTATATCAAAAAAATGGGGTAATCTAAAAATTTATTCATGACAGATTGGTTGTCTCTGTAAAACTGGAGGCCTTTACTAATCTTTCTTAGTTGCGTCGTCGTTCAGAAGTTGAATTTTAGTTCACAAGTTCAGAACTGTCAATTTTAATGCGCTACTGGTTTTCCTATCAGAATCAACAAGGCAGCATAAAATGAATCAAGGTGTTGACTAATACCTAGCAGACACCAATACTAAACTTCAATCTAACTATTCGAATTTGTCTAACATGCGTCCCAAGATATCGTCTAAGGATTGCTAGTGTAGTACCTGCGTCTGCTACGATTCCAGGTGGTACAGGAATGGGAAGAGACAAAATACAGGTGGGAAGAGGGGCGAGATCAGCTTTGCGGATTATTACGTGTCAATAGCCTTTTCTTCAGCGCTCCACATTTTAGAGAAGCCATACGGCAAATCAACTAAAATATTGATTAAACAATCAATTAAGCTGTTACACGGCCCAGTGTTTTTGCTGTGTTAAGATGGATTAGAAGCTCGCGCTGCAAACGACAAATAATGTATGTCGACACCAACAACGAGCAGCAATGACTGAAACGACGACAAGAAATAGAACCAGGGCACTTCTACATTCAAATCGAGAGCACAGATATCGATTCCATATATGTCTGACCTAAAATAAAGAAGCCACCGATAACTCCTCGCGGCTTTGAAGAACACGCCCTGATCACTTATCTCCCAGGGCACACGGAACAAATTAGCGGCGCGAGATCTCGACGCTAACGTGCCGCGCATTTATTTCCCCAAGGCCCTGCCTCTCCATGGAAACAGAGCACGAAGTAGACAGGCACCCCGAAATCGAGAGCGCGAAAAAAAAAAGCAAGAATCTTAGACAAACGAGCTTTCGACACCGGCGCGCCAGTCGGTCTAGGAGACCAATAAATCCCCAATAAATCCCCGCCGGTGTGTACGGCGAGCTGAAGGAGGGACAGGGCAGCTGGGACGATGCACCTTGGCGTGAAAGAGGCCACCGGAGTGACGTAAGCGAACGGCCTCTTCCACCGGAAAAGATACCGATCGACACGGGGCAGACAGCAAGAGCAACAGCGGCATGACCGACGGCACCGCTGCTGCTGCCCGAGGAGGCTCTGACGGCGGCACCGGAGGAGTCCGCGGCAAGCGCTTCGTATTGAGCGCCGTGTCGGCCGTTACCGCTGCAGTCCACACCGGGCGGCTTGTCACTTTATCTATCGATCGATTGGGGCCGAAAAGAAGAACGTCCGTGTGCAATTGCGAACCGAGAACGCCCCTCGCGGCTGTACGCTTTTACTCCTCCTCACATAGAAGCGCGCACCGATGGTCAATCAATTCGAGCCGAGTTCAGGAGGCGCAGCAACAGGGTGAATTTATACTCTGTCTTAACGCCCGTTTTTCGCTTTTTTTTTCTCTTTTCGTGTTTTCCTTGGCTGCCCGGCGGCCACCGTTGATGGCAGTGGAAAAGGTTTACACGGGACATCAATCAAGGCAGCTCGGTCGGACTCACACGGACGCGTTATACTTCCTTCCAAGGCGGTGTGGCTGTGAAATGCGCATGGTCAGGTGCCAACTTTCGTTTGCCGGTCGGTGTAATTCGACCTAAAGGTGCTACTACACACCAAAGGCGGTAGTGTCTGCGTGGGGTTAAATGTGTTGACGCTTTCGTCGAGGACACGTCGGGAAGTAGCGCGGGCAACGCCCAAAACGCGTTAAAACTCACATTCACAGGACAGATGCGCCCGTTCTTTCATCTGATCTTGTGAATGTGAATAAGACACAAATGGCAGCAGCCGAAAGCGCGTACGAGAAGCCGACTGCTACAGCGGCGCGTCTCGTGCAGGCCTGCAGTGTGAATATGCCAAACGGCGGGCGAGTGCCGGGCAAACGCAGTGTTGCCAAATGTCGGAGAGAGAAAAAATAGCTAGATTTCAGCAAAAAAAGTAGCCAAAAATAGCTAAAAAATTAGCGAAAGTATTTTCAAGCATTTCTAGACATTGCATGCGTGCAACAACGCTATCAAGTAATGTTTTCTTGCACTCAACCATTGCAGAACATGTATGAACGTAGAGAAAAGTGTTCCTGCTTTGATTCAATTGAAGCAGGCATGCATTTATCAAATGGTCAAGGACTGCGCGCCCCTCAAAAAAGAGGTGGGAATTCTTGAGGGCTCTGTAAACATCTCGGGTGTGCGAATATTCGAAAATTTCGATTAACGAATCGAACAGCGCATAGTAAAGCAACCGAATATGTTTTTCGAATGATTTTTGAATAACCAGCCCTGAGAAGGAGACCCAAGTGGAACAACGCGTTGGAAGAGCGATGGTCACTTTCGTTGTTTTAGTTTGTGAATTGTCAAGGTATCCACGGTGCATGCAAGATGCATGCAGGTCAGGTGACACCAAGGTAAACCTGCTGTGGGAGTAGGCTCGGCTCATCGCTAGGTGAAGGATTTCTCGCTTTAAACTCCTGTGTTACTGAAGGAAATGTGTCTTCAATCCTCTATA
The DNA here is from genome assembly GCF_043290135.1 of Rhipicephalus microplus. Classification (NCBI taxonomy): domain Eukaryota; kingdom Metazoa; phylum Arthropoda; class Arachnida; order Ixodida; family Ixodidae; genus Rhipicephalus; species Rhipicephalus microplus. Next base: position 271,742,267 of record NC_134700.1, read on the forward strand.
AGTTTCATCACATTCCTATCATTTATTCGTGAAGTAATGTTTGCCTTTCACGTCATAGCTGGTGAGAAAGCTGACGAGAAAGCTTGAAGTGGACTTACATTAAAGCACGTATTTAACATCATAAAAACAAAAAAAAAACAACTTCGAATCTACCATAACCTTTAACAAGCGTACGAAGGACTTTTCATCGAAAGTTATAAAATGACAGAAGTAGGAAGCTGTGGCGGTAAACAGCCAACATTGGTCGATATCGGCGATTGGCAGGGCATCATCCTTTGCTGCTGAATCTGACACAATTGTGCTGATTTCTGAACGACGTCACTTGGCAAGCTGTATTCGTTGCATCTTGCCGTGTGTGTGAGTGCTTTCGTGCGCGCCATGACGTTTTGTCACAAATTAAGAAAAGATAAAGAGGGACGAAAATCACGTGTTTTGTCGATGGCATTCTATTTGTTTTTTCTTGCACTTACTTTTCTTCATTTTTTTTACAAAATCCACAGTTCAATTCGAAAAATCATTTCGAGCGCGAACACACACACACACACACACACACACACACACACACACACACACACACGCACGCACGCATACACACACACACACACACACACACACACACACACACACACACACACACACACACACACACACACACACACTCTGATCGCTGTGCGTGTTTGATGCCTGGGTGCGTGTGTGAATGTGCCATGTGTTGGCGCTGGAATTAATTTTTTGAAATGTTGTACTAACTAGCCTAACAACAAGTTCTTCTACAGTTTAAAAAACACATTGTCCCATATCCTTTCCTTGGATGAATTAACTGTTGGTTTCATATATACGTACAAGTATTTCTCGCTCAGCGCGAATATTTAAAAAAATGACAATACACGCGCTACAGCTAAAGTTAGCGAAGATAGCTATAATAGGAGCTGAATTTTGGATATAATACTAAAACAGCTACTCGTAGCGAAATTGAATTTTCGGTAGCTAGGTGAGTCCAAAAGTAGCCAGATCTAGCTACGAAATAGCTAAATTCTCAACACTTAACGCAATCTACCGGGAAAGGGGGCTGTCACGGGCAACCAATGGGAATCGGTGGAGCACCATGACGTGCGCCTGCGTGACGCGAGGGGGAGGCGTTGTCCGGGCAAGTTTGGACACGCCTCTCCGTTCAGGGAAAACCGACGCACGGCTCGCACCAGACAAAACGACATGGTGGTCAAACCATGGTGACCATGTTTTTGGCGCTCGAGCCACACGTGGTCAGCACTCGCGTAAGCTGGCGGAACGAGGTGCCACAGGGGTGGGCGTGTCGCAGGACGCGGGTTCGTATCCCGGCTGCGGCGGTTGCATTTCCGATGGAGGTGGAAATGTTGTAGGCCCGTGTGCTCAGATTTGGGTGCACGTTAAAGAACCCCAGGTGGTCGAAATTTCCGAAGCCCTTCACTACGGCGTCTCTCATAATCATATGGTGGTTTTGGGACGTTAAACCCCACAAATCAGGGGTGGGCGTGCTCGATTCCCACAATGCGGAAAAGAAGGAGCAGTACAACTTCATTACGAGTGCGCAACAATAAAGGACAGGTACAAGAGAGAAGACACGCCCAGCACAAACTTTGCACTGGGCGTGAACAGACTTGTTACCTGAAAACCCCTGTCGCAGCGTTTTTGGGTACACAGTGCTGCCGGCAACAAAATGAAAACTGTAACGTCATTCAAACCGTTTCCGTGAAACATCGGTAACCGATGAACCTGGTCCAGGAGAATTGCAATATCGCCGTTCGCCTTTTTGGTGGCCAAACAATCTCCATGCGCAAAAAAAAAAATCGATTCTCTCGAAGGTTGTTTTTGACTGGACCAAGAGAGATTCACGTTTCCTTGCACAACGCATCGAGACGAACGTAAGCTGAAAGGAACACGCTTTCCTCGCCGTGCGTCATCCGGCTGGACTCTGTGAAGCGCGATTCGATCGCGTAATGTCGCCCTCTTGTCGCTTGCGTAAAAACCGCCGGAGCCAATCTTCTGGACAGCTGGGAAGGAATAAACGAAGTCGCGAGCATTGTCATGCTGGGTGCGCGCACGTCCACGTTGTAAACAGTGGAAGGGGAAAAAAAATTGGACTCGTTTCACTGTCATGTGAGAGCGAGATTACAAAACAAAAATAAGCTCGTAAAAGTGGAAAAAAAAAGGAATGTGTAGAGTGAACTAACGACAGAAAATAATGAGAGAAAGTGAAAAACCGTGAAGAGGAAGTTAGAGGCGAGACGAGGAGTATGAAGGAAAGCTAGATAGAGGAAAGGGGGAGAAGAACAAGAAAGGGCTGAACGAAATCGGCGAAACAAGAAAAGGAAAACCCAAGCGCGTATAGTATACAAGCAGTCCCGCCACGGGTCTTTGCGTGCGGGCTGTTACGCGTCAACACTGCCCGTCGTTGCGCACCAGCATTCGGCTCACGCAGCGCGGCGCGGAATGCGAGTAGCGATTACAATCGGACGCGGTCGCGCGGGAAAGAAAACTGCAGAAAGAGGAAGAGCACCGCAGTATCGCTTTACGCGTTACTATATATCTCTGACTGGCGCATTTCTGTGTCGTGCGCCGCAATTTTCCCGAATTCATCTCTTTTTACTATTATTATTCCTCGCAATCTTTCATTGCGACTTTTTGCGCAGTGCGACTCCGTTGAATGGAAACAGAAGCGCACGCAGCCGTCCGACGGAAGTACGACGGTAGAGTTTTTTTTTATGTGTTTACTTTCGTTCGTCAGTGGCGCACACGTAGTGGGAGTCACTGCTCGATATTTTGGCGCTCTCAGTGGAGACATATTCCGTCCCATTAAGCCCATGCAGTGCAGCCGAAAGTTGGAAATGCTCTTATCAGTGTGTGCATGGAAACGTATAGTTGCATGCATTGACTGGGCACATAGCTTGTAAACAACACTCGGTTGCTTCCTGTCGCAGTTCAAGCACTACAATGTATGCTCTTTAGAACTTTACTCTCCAGTGTGCCTTTAAAATGGCTGGATGACCGACCCTTCACTCTGAAGAAGATCTTGGGAGCGTGGCCTTCACGCACGTCAGCTCAAAAAGCCACACGAGCCCTTCTACGATTCTTGAGGGCAACGTCATTGTGCGACCGCTTGTGAAACCTGAACTGTGTGTGCGGTGTGCGTATTATGTGCAATGTGTATTGCCTCTCTCTCTCCCTCATTCCTCTCGCACCGTGTAGGGTAGAAAAATGGGCTTAGTCTAGTTAACCTTCCTACCTTTGTGTTATTTCTTCTCTCTCTCTCTCTTCTCTCTCTCAATCTTCTTACCAGCAACGGTGGTCTTGTGGGTTATGGTTCCCGAATGGTGACATGAAGATTTCGGGATTGAATATCGGCTGCCACCGCCGCGTTTTCGATAGGATGCAGATATCAATACATGAGGCCCGTGACTTAGATTTAGACGCACGCTTAAGAACCTCTAGTGGTCGAAATTTACTTGCGCCTAACTACGGCGTCCCTCATTATTATATCTAGGTTTTGAGACGTTAAACCCCAACAAGTATTACCTTCCGAAACGCTTGTGCGTACTTATCTTGTGTGCATATGCAATTTATTGCCTGCTCTCAGTAAACTTTAACGTCGTGGCGTTCGCATTTATTATTTCCTCCATGAGCACAGCGTGGATGTCTGGCTTTAAACAATGTAACCGAATTACGATCAAAGGGCACTTGCAATCTGGCAAGGCAACGGCGTGATTACACCCTACAGTATCCCGGCGTCTTCGATAGTACATCGAAGTTCTTGAAAAAAATTACAGCATATCCACTACGTGAACGATGTTGATTGCGCCGAAGCGTTCGTCCGTCCGTCCGTCCATCCATCCATCCATCCATCCATCCATCCATCCATCCATCCATCCATCCATCCATCCATCCATCCATCCATCCATCCATCCATCCATCCGTCCATCCATCCATCCATCCATCCATCCATCCATCCATCCATCCATCCATCCATCCGTCCCGTCCCGTCCCGTCCGTCCGTCCGTCCGTCCGTCCGTCCGTCGGTCGGTCGGTTGGTCGGTCATCCTATCAAACTCATCACGCCTCATCATCATTCACTCCGTGGATATGCTGTGTGGGTGGCTACGACAACGCAGGACGGAGGAGCGACTGAACCACGGCGTAATGAGCTTCGCAACTAAAGAAACTAGAAGCATGTGACTTGGCAGATCTTGACGCGCTCCTCACGAGAAACACCGTTAATTTTTAAGGAAGACACGTTGTGCTTGCAGTAAAACTTGGTTCATTTCAGCGACTTAATAACACACGGACACTTCCTTAAATCAAAGGCACACACGTCTGGTGTGTGCCAAACAGCGGTAATCAAACAGGATACATTAAAAAAATTATTTGATAACCTCAAGCTAGCATGTCTGAACGTTTGCCTAGCTCAAGGTTAGGTATATGTAAAGCCAGTCAAGTGGGTTTATAACAGACACAGAAAGATAGAGATGAAGAGGAAGGCTGGGCGATTAACCAAATGTTGGCATTCGGTGTTCGAATCAGTTGTCTTCAACAGGGGTCTTTGAATCAGTTGTAAATAAATCCACCTGTTGAATCGATGATTTTTCAAAGAAGGCTGAGTGGACTCTCACGCCAACAAACGTGACACCAAATTGCTCTTACTCACCCATATAGGCTGTATTCAGGACCTGAGGAATGTTTCACGCATGCACGCACACACACACACACACACACACACACACACACACACACACACACACACACACACACACACACACACACACACACACACACACACACACACACACACACACACACACACACACACACACACACACACACACACACACACACACACACACACACACACACACACACACACATTATTGGTAGAGTTGGCGGTGCGAAACTTCTCAATGTACCCGGCCTCACTAACAGGCGCCCACTCGCTCTTCATGAAAGCGCGATTGCATTCGGCGACGAACTTTCATTCACTCACATTCAAACACGCCTGTACTAATCTGCTTGCTCACATGCACTCAAACTTGCGCGTGCACTCTCAGTCACCCTCACATTGACTCCCGATCACGAGTGCTGATCCAGGTTCACGCGAACTCACGCTGAAGTTCACTCTCGCGGCTTCGTCTCCCTATACCCATAAGTGCGCACGCGAATTACTCAACACCACTGCAGTGCCCGACGATGTATACGCGTTAACTGCCACGGTTTGACCATGCAGCTTGCGGCACGCTGCACGGAACTCGGAGAGACGGAGCATATATATTATCGTTGAAGATCGCTTTTTACTGTAGCGCCGAATTTAGTTCGGCGGCAGCTTGTATTCTGCAGGCGTAGACAGTGGCGCGGCGTCGGAAGAACGCGTGGCTTTCAACTCATCCTCTCGGCACTCTCCTTTCTATTGACTGCTTCGCGTCGCAAAATTACGGTCGAGTGCTGCCATGCATTGCGAAATATTATGCTCTTTTGAGCCGGAAACAAATAGCGTGCCTGATGTGCTTCCTTAACGTATACGGTGAACGCGTATTCCAGAATAAAAGACCAGCTTTCTCGATTAAAAGAACCGTGGCAGGTTTCGCGCCCACGCTTGAAACCTGCCACAGCCATGCAATTGCATCGAAGCATATCGCGATTGGGAATTAATTAGGAATCCAAACTTAAATTCATTTATCTCGTGTGCCATGGTCATTTCGAAATTCTGAAGTCACGTTATTTACGTCATCCTTTTTCTACACTCATCGAGAACTAACCGCATTAAGGCAGTCAAACAACCTGCAAGCCTCATTACCGTATTATTCACAAATATTCACGGTTCCCTCGGCAATTCCTCAATCGAACATGTTACCAGAGAGTGTTGTGAATTGCATTACTGCGGAATAATTTGTTGCGGAGGTGCGCGCCATTCATTTCTGTTCATGGTTGTAACTTTCTTTTTTTTCTTTGAAATGTTTTTTTTTTGTTCTTTGTAACCACTCCTGCAAGGGCCGATTGAGCCTGCAGTATGCCTAAATAAAAAAAAATTACTAACCAATTTGTATGGAGTTAAGCGATGGGCAGGCATCATGAAATCAGAGCGCGAAGAGAAAATCAATATACGTGTGCCTTGAGAAAGGCCTGAATTGAGGCTTGTCTTGGTTTTTCAAGAACGGCACGACAATATTGTGACCCCATTTTGGCGCTTCCATGATAACAAATGCCGCGTATTGCTATCCAACTACGCACCTCAGGCGTAGATGAGTACGCTGCATCTCTCGTGAATTGTAGATATCTTTTATTCTGGCAAGAGGCATCGACCGTACCTCACCACTTCGAATATGTTAAGAATATTTCTTTAAAAAAAAAGTGCCCCGCCGCGGTGGTCTAGTGGCTAAGGTATTCGGCTGCTGACCCGCAGGTCAAGGAATAAAATACCGGCTGCGGCGGCTGCATTTCTGATGGAGGCGGAAATGCTGTAGGCCGTGTGCTCAGATTTGGGTGCACATTGAAGAACCCCAGGTGGTCAAAATTCCCGGAGCCCTCCACTATGGCGTCGCTCATAATCGTATGGTGATTTTGGGAAGTTAAACCCCATATATCAATCAATATTTCTTTAAAAAGCGACAACAAAAAACCTCGCTCGTCACTTGTCGCCCGTGTTTGTCGTGTGTGTGTTTGCTTTGTTTTGTATGTGTTCTTGTTCTGTTGAGTGGCACCACTCTGCCGTGAGAGCCTCTTGCATTCGCAGTAAGTGACTTCGAAAGCCGGATGAGTGGCCATTAGCGGCGTGCGAATACACGAAAATTTCGAATAATGACTTCATTAGTGTTGCATTCGATTCGGTGCTCGAATCGAGTACAACACAGCAAATAAAAATTTTTGAACACAATTAAATAACACGCTGACCACGCGAAAAGCAAATAAAAACAAAACATTTCAGACCCCGAACGGGAGCCTTGTTCACAGATTCGATTCTTAAATTCACTATTCGCACGCCCCATAAAGTGGTTACTCACTGCTATTTTTTTTTACTTTATGAATATACGGCGCTTCCGTGACAGCATGTTTTATTAGATTTAAACATCGCAATCAACTGTGCCCTCTTTCAATGAATATCATATTTTCGTGCTCTAAGGATACTTCCACACGTTGTTTTATCTATGTCCTTGTTGTGTTGGCAGTGTTTTAATGAGCGGACTGAAGCGCCTTCAGTTTATCATTTTGCGATTTCCCGCTCCTGTTGTCACCTTCTCTAACGCCACAATCAGCTTAACTGATTAATCATGTCACAACATATTGGCAGATAAATTCCAGTCGCGTTGATTATCGGCGTTCGGAAGTTCAGAAAGACTAAACGCACAAAAAACGGTCGTGCGTTCGCTGTCTGTTGTGATGTAAGTGCCGTGTATGTCGTACAATAAAGTCTAAGTATCAAATGCCCAGCAACCCGACACGCTACGTTTACAGGAAGTTCTCAACTTATCAAGAAATCCCCAACTGGGATAAGACGAAAAGGATTATCTAAACTATTTTCATTACCCTCAAGGTACACAGCGGCTTTGAGCAAAAAGAGTTTACAACATTTCAAGTGTTTTAGCCAGCAAGTAGAAATAAACGGATAAAATATAAAGCTAGGTTAAAAAAGTGTAGGTTATGCGTCACACAGATACAAAACACATCACGCCACACGCAGGCCTGGCTATATTACGCATGACACATATACGAAAGACATCAAGCTACTCAAGACCAGCTTATTATAGACGTCCAGACAACCTCGCTTTTATGAGCGCCTGTGCTGACTCAGCAGAGAGCAATACTCTCCTTCTGAAATCGTGACATCGGTGTCGACTCTACGAAATTGGTCCGGCTGTTCCCCCTAAGGGGACATGTACGACGCCTAAAACAAATTGCAAGAGGGAGATATACAAAAAAAGGGCTTGGAAGGAATAGAGGGATCAGCAATGCGGGAACAACAAAATAATGTCAACTGCGCGCAGTCACGTGACTCATGTGTACCATGGTAATATGTCCCTAAATAAAGATGTGACCGTATATAGACGTCGCTGAGACGTTTCCTTCTCAGACTGTCTTACACTTGCCTCGACGAAGCTGCGAAGAAGTGACCTAGTTTATCTCGGCCCGTATACATGGTCCTTCTTTTTGGCAATGTTGTGAAGACTGCAGCATGGAGTAAACATAATAAAAGCTTCACATTATGCAGTAGTTCCTCATGACGACATAGGAATGCGTATATGCCATTCTGACGTCATATCCTGTCACGCCGGAAGAACCGCAAGATATACGAGCAAAAATACATTCGAATAGACGCGGAAACAGCACATAAAAGCAGTCATTGATCGATGCGAAAGCACTCCCGCCTTTTTGACGCTTCAAACAAGTCGTAAAACAGTTCACTGTATACAAACTTACCTGCTGCGCTTTGTGCGGCGTTTATTTTATTATAGGTCTGAAGTGACATCACGGAGAAAGATTTACAAAGTGTCCGAAAAGAGCCGACAGAGGATACGACTCGGGAAGCGTTTTTAGAGCGTGGCGCGTCTCAGAGTGAAACAGTGGCCTCTATAAACTAAGCCTAAAGAAGAAGAAGAAAAGGTAGGCTCAATTCCCTTGAGAAACATGTCTCAACTTCAGCTGTGAGTTGTAGAGTACGTTTTCTTATTTTACTTTTTTGTTCTGTTTGACGCGAAAGATAAGAATGAAAGAAAGTGTGGCTGTACAACCTAAATACCACCCTGTCAGCGTTGCTGGATTGAACGCAGCTCTGGATGCAGTCAGCTGAGCCGGAAACTAGCTGGCTGTCGTGGAGCGGAATCAAATGAAAATCTGGTCCACTGACAAACACTAAAAGTGAGATTGGACAAGACGTCAGCCTACGAGCGTTCTGACCCATGAGAAGGTCGGAAAAGGTCAGAAACCCATGCTGCAGCTTACGGTCTAAACAGAAGCTAAGTGTTGAAGATTTAATGGCTTAATTGCAGTATTGAATTGAAAGTTGGGTGAGTTTGTCACCTTTCCTGTTGTAAATCGTGGTGTGGCCCGCAGGAAGAATACAGACATGAGTGACGTTGACAGAAACGGAGCTGAATTCGTAGGGAATATTTTTTTGAAAAAGAGAGATATAAGCATCACCCTACATCTAAGTTACAAAACGAGTTGAAATTTCTGAAAAAACAAACAAACAGAAAGAGCTTACAAGGCTCCAGCGGGATGTTGTGCTGTTTTTAAGTAAAAATCTACTGAAAGGCAAACTGCAAGCTTTCTGCTTAAACAGGTGAACATAAAGGTCCATCTGCGAACCGTTCTTCGTTGCAATCAATGACTAAATATTTGATTTCTTGTATTTCGCTTAAAAATCTGCGAAATAATATTGTTCGTGCAAATGTCTTCACTCTCTATGCACTTGCACAACGATGCCTTCTCTTCTGTCTCTCCCGAAGATGATAGTTGCGAGTTCAGCTGTATTCTTGTAAACTTCACTGCATATATTTCGTATATGCTATGTAAAGAAAGGATGAGTCAAAACTAAAAACAAATTAAGCCAGTTTCGCCCTAGTGATTCAAGCCTGAACAAAGCGTGGCACTGAACAGCCTACTTTGGTATTTCTTCGGTTTTCTCCTTCATATACATCCTCCCTGTCTTTTTTGTCCCCTTTCACAATTTTCTGTGTTTTTAAAGTTTATTTCACTTTAATTCATTTGTTCTATATTTTTAGGGGCGAAGCTTTTTATAGCGGCACCCGTTCGTCCACCGTAGTATGTAACAAGTATAACATTTTGACCTCCAAGGTGGTGCCAGTGAGAGACTTCTTCTGTGCCTTGTTGAACAATAAAAAATAATGCTCAATGTACATGACAATGGCTGCTTATGGGGAATGAGAAACAGGAGCATTTGGCTTTTAGTTAACGCGCAGGCTGCAATCACGATTAGCAGTTATTGGCATTAACATTGAGCACTATCTGACAAGAAAGGGTTGCTACGTTATACTCGCTGGGTGTAACCTACTTAGCTTTAGAAAGGTTTAGCGAGCGTTGAGCCGCAGTGCCATGAATACAATGAACTTGTATATACCATGAATGAACTCGAGGTGGTTAAAAATGGGAAGTAAATTCGAAGCGCAAGCTGTAAGAAAGTAAAAGCCGTATTCTCCGCCTCTCATTTCCCATTAGCAGCCATTGGCATGTACATTGAGCACTATCTGACTGAAAAAGTTTGCTACGTCATACTCGCTGGGCGTAACCTCCTTGGTTTTCGAAAGGTTTAGCGAGCGTTCAACCGCAGTGCCATGAATACAGTGAACTAGTATATACCATCAACTCGAGGTGGTTAAAGGTGGGAAGTGGACCCGAAGTGCAAGCCGTAAGAAAGTGTGCGTGTGCCACCTCTCGTTTAGTCCTTGGAATGTCCACTGAATGGCGGTGCTTCTATATGGGAAATATATGATGAAAAGATGCGAGATGGTGGTACTTGGAGTGTTGATTAGATGGACGAACGGACACATAGACAGATGCATGGATGGACGCATGAACGGATGCAGGGGCGGCTGCATGGACGAACGCAGGGACGGACGCACGAACAGACGCACGCACGGACGGGTTGATAGAGGCATGGACGGTCACACTGACAGACGCATGGACGGACGGAAGCAAGAACGAATGGACGTACGAATTCTTCGCCCCACTCTCCATCATTCACTCCGTGGATATGCTGCCATTTTTTATTCTTTTTTATTTCTCGTTTGTTTCCTCCTTCATATTTTTATTACGTGGTTTGTGTTTTGTGTTTCCCTAGCCTTATTAATAACGTCAGCACTTAATATAGTCTTCACGGTACTGGGAGAAAGAGAGGAAGAAGACTTCTCGTTGGCGCAAGCGCGTGCCCAATATGCTACATATTGATCCGCCAAGATATATGTCGTTTTGCGTGCATTGCGCCAAGCCACGACGACAGCATACTGTACAGCCCGGCCCCCTAAATTGCTGCCGCATTTAACAAGACTTCGTTGCACTATCGAAGACACTAACGTGTCATTATTCTCTCTCTTTCTTTTTTGTGTGATGAATGCCGTTCATTTTTTGCTCGTTTGATTTGATTGATATGTGATTGATATGTGATACGTCCCAAAACCACCATATGATTATGAGAGACACCGTAGTGGAGGGCTTCGCGGAAATTTCGACCACCTGGGGTACTTTAACGTGCACCCATGATCTGAGCGCACGGGCCTGCAGCCTTTCAACCTCCATCGGAGAGAGAGAGAGAGAGAGAGAATAAGGAGAAATGCAGCCACCGCAGCCGGGATTCGATCCCGTGACCTGTGGGTCAGCCGCCGAGTATCTTAGCCCATAAAGCACCGAAGCGGGTCCTTTTGCTTGTTTTCCTTTTCATCACATAATTACTTTTCTTTAGATTTCTTTAAAATTTCCCTAAGAAAAGGTACATTAACCTAGGGCAATATGAAGTATGAGTCTCATTCAAGAAAGCTCCAGCTTTCAAAGTTATAAAGACATTATCCGTCTCTCATAAAAGCTGCTTCAAGCAGCGCCCATTTGCTTGAGATAAAGTGCACATTTTTTTTACACTACGTAAAGCATGATAATGAAGTCAGCATAAATGTGATGACATTGTTTCTTTTTCTTAGTAGGAAGGAAACAGGTTCTATATGATCCATCGAATGTATATTTATACACAAAATATTATATCATCCAAACTTTAATGTCATTTTTCAGCGCATTATCGAAGATGGAACGTTGAGTGCATGTTTCCTTTTACAAAAAAAAAAAGAATCTTGCCCATTAAGTCTGTCGAAGGTCACGACATCAAACAAAGACACATTCAGGGTGTCAACATCAAAGAAAGACCGCGCCACCGCTTTAATTGCTTTTTTCTTCTAAAGTGAACTCGGTGGCTCTTTTCAGGCTCTCAACTCGGAACAAGTGTTAATATTCATGAAGTGAACTTAGAATGAGTTCTGGACTCGTCTGCATGATGGCACCATTAACAAATCAAAGAAATGGTGTAACTTCGCAGTGCGTCGGAAGGCGAAGCTTTCGTTCTCGTGGATGACGCGTGCAATCTCTCACAGCAGATGGCCCGAAGACGCTATATATGTTACAAGGTAATTACTCGCAAGCACACGTCTCGAAACTGAAAACTGCGTCTGTCATTTGGTTCGCGAATACAGCTATTCGAGCATTTTTTTTTCGTTGTTGTTCCTAATGTAAACGTGGAAAGGTAGGCTACTTCAGAGCCACATATTCCGTCAAAACACTATTATTAGTAAAAAAAGCACATAAATTCAGGAAAAACAAAAATAAAATGACGAAAAAAATATATGCACTTTGTACACATGCGATCTCCGGCACGTAACGAATACCTATTAGCATGTCAATAGACTTGCCCATGAGTCGACCCGCTCTGACTCATTCAGACTCAGACTCATGCCGTGAGTCGGAGTCTGAAGGAGTTCGGGTGAGTAATATCTGGCGAGCCTGAAAAGATTGAGTCCGGTTGAAGGAAAGTTTGGTGAGTCTGGGTCCGAGTTAGTCCACAGCGCAAGATATGTTTCTTGAGCGAGTCTGAGTGAGTTCCACTTTCTTTTGCCAACCTATAAGTTAGAGAGTGCAGTCATATGCCCGCAGAGTGATGCCACAATGTTAACGCGGCTAGAGTTCATACAAATATTTTCAATGCATATAAATATAGCATGATTATAAGATGTTCATTATTAACGCAATACAATGAAAGAAGCCACAATGCCGCTTGCATACAGCTAATTAAGATTGTATCAATTAAAATAACGCGCCGAGCGATCCCTGCTCGTCTCTAGTTGTAAGAATTCACCTTGAGGCTAAGCAGCGCACGTTACCCCTCCCCACCTCCTCCCATCAAGCGTGCATTTCATAAAAAGCACTACACAGTGAGTTGCATTACAAAGAAATGCAAATTGCAAACAAAAAAATGGTATGAGACGCAGCACATTCGCGTGACGTTTAATGACAACGTCGCTTAATTATGATTATACCAAGATTTTTCGCCGCAGAAAAATTCATTCATCTTTTTGACTTGCACACTAACGCGTTTTAAATACCTCTGCCGTGATGCGTGCACCCTGACGCTGAACTTCAGAGATCAGCGCCTCGAGGCAGGCTCGCAGGGCTGTTCTCGTGTACCGCGTGTGATACCGTTGTAATCCAGCTCTGCGATCAGTCACTCTATATAAAGCCGGTTCGAGATCCCGTGACTTGGGCGCACTTTTCGAGCGCAGAAACTACGACGTGAAACTTGTACCAAGTACACAAATAAAAGTCTTCATCGAAACTCAGTTTCGGAAGTGAGCGCGGATGAGCAAAAAAAAAGCCCCTTAAATTAAGCGAGACATTTTACATTAGCGCAGATTGCCACTCCCTCTTCTTCTTCGTCGCTGTTTAGGAGTGAAGGTGAATGATGAGTGCGGTCGACGGTCTGAAAGAAAAACGCTCCATCACGCGAGCACCTATGTTAGCACGGGTAGCTGCGACGGGGAGGAAATTCTTTCTCTGTGGAAAAGGACTTTCTTAGCGGTACAGCGCTGAAGCGATTGATGCCCTCGTCTGTGGTTGTACCTGCGCAGGCGTACATTTTAGGGGCTGTTGCGCGCTGGAGTCTCACCGACGCATCCCCGCCGACGTGGGTTTCCGGGACGTCTGGGTTACGTTGGACCCGGAGTCCTGTGGTAGCATGGAGCAACTACGGTTGAGGAAATGATGCTTACAAGCTGGGAAAACGAGAACAAAGAAGTTTAGTAGCACTTTGTGCAGCTAATTACAGCATAAGAGGATATTGTTCTGCAAACCACGAGCGTGGTGAATGAGCCGTTAAGCTATGGTTCAGAGCAACGTCCGGCACTTTCCAGCGTCGTTTTAAGGCCTGTCAGGCTTCACCTCCTTCATTGAAATTTGAAACACCAATCACACACATGACTCCACCCACCATGGCATCAGCCACTAACAAACGGCCACCCAATTGTCATTGCACTTCCTGACGTCATGCTCCTCCGGTCAATTTCACTGAAAAGATGGGAAGGGGGGTCCATCAACGAACAAGTTGGTGGATGAGTGCTTCCTGGCGTTTTTCCCTGGAAGAGCAGCAAATGATTAGCGACATTAATCGCTTAGTCACGACCTGCATGGTCTGTCTGTCGCGCCGCCTCTCCAAACAAGCCATCGAGAAGAAAATGCCGGTAGGGATATTGACTCACGCACCATCGATGTTGTCACATTCTTATCCCTTTGTTGCTTCCCGCTGCTTGACGCTCGTTCCGAGAAAAAAGCACTGGGGTTTCAGGACGTGGGAACGCGCCCCGGCTATGCTTCTCATTGACAGAATATTGGCGAAGAACGCGAGTCACAACAGGGAGAAGCTCCTTGCGGTCTAGGGCAATCCTGCGTACATCTGGTGGCATTGACAGCCCAACATATCCACAGACAGACAGACAGACAGACAGACAGACAGACAGACAGACAGACAGACAGACAGACAGACAGACAGACAGACAGACAGACAGACAGACAGACAGACAGACAGGCAGGCAGGCAGGCAGGCAGGCAGGCAGGCAGGCAGGCAGGCAGACGGACGGAGGGAAGGAGGGACAGACGGACGGAGGGACGGACACATTGATGGCCGCTTTGCCCCACTCATCATCATTCACTCCATGGATATGCTGTGATTTTTTTCTTGGCTATGCATTTTAAGAACGTTTTTGTAACATTGCGGTGCCCAGGAACTAATATTTCTCTCACCTTCACGCAGGGTGGAGTTTGCGCTGCCCTGGCATTACTTTGTGAAAGGCTGCCGACTCACACGGCAAATGTTTACGCTTAAATGCATCTCCACAAGCTCTAAAAACGAGTTAGTAAGCAAATCAATCAATCAATCAATAAAAGAAACAAACTATGTTTGCGCAAAGTTAATCCTGTTACATTGATACCAAAGAAGAGTTCTCTTAGAAAGCACAGTAAAGCTCTGAGCGTTCTGTGTGACCAAGTTTATGGCTCTCAAAACCAACCAGGTAAACAAACAAAAGACAAGGTACAATAATCGCGTGCCGTTTTTTATATGCCGTAAGGCAAATTCTCAAAGAAGATCACATAACCAGAGGGCAATGTCTGTCTTGGATTCTGCAGTGTTAGCTCCCAGCAAACCGTATCACTGAATGGGCGTCTCTGTACGGTTGCAGTGTATCGGAACTGCGGGTGTTTTGGGTCGTTTAAAACTTCAGTGATGCAATACTGTAGGGAAGGCAGCATACATCAGGCGGCTCTTTCATCGAAGTATATTCACAAACTTTCTCTCTTTCTAAGTATTCTTCTTACATAAACGTGGTAACCAAGTTCTTTCCTTTTAAATTTTTTTCCGCAAGCATGTGGCAGCCCATACTCTGTACAATCTAGGAGCGCGAACGTCACAATCTAGGAACGTTACGGCTCTATACAGCGAACATCGTCGCATTGCGACGTGGTTTGGTGTATTCGCAGAACGTGTATGCCTATTGATACGATAGATTGATTGATATGTCGGGTTTAACGTCCCAAAACCACCATATGATTATGAGAGACGCCGTAGTGGAGGGCTCCGGAACAACATTTCCGCCTCCATCGGAAATGCAGCCGCTGCAGCCGGGATTTGAACCCGCGACATTCGGGTCAGCAGCCGAGTACCTTAGCCACTAGACCAACGCGGCGGGGTCAGTCTACTGTTTCTGCAAGACGCTTTATCTTGCTGTTATTGAAAACACACTGGACTCCCTCTTTGCCGATAAATAGGACGGTGCACCAAACGCGAGAGCAGACAATCGGGCTCTTTGGTTTGTTACGTTCAATGAAGCTATAGCACTGATAAGATAGGGACTGCAGGAAGAAGACGGGACGTGCGCCACTGCGGCCACTCACAGATGAACGCTACTCGCACTAAACACGACCGCCCACGCAGATGCGGCGTCCTAATCTTCGTATCCTCTCCGAATTCAAGTTCTTTTCGGCGGTCGTTGTGCCAACTCGCATTTCCTTGAATTTCGCAATGATCACGAGGAATATTACTCCAAAGAATAGTGATAGAAGCATATATCGTCGCGAGGGCCACTGTAATTGAGGCGGCCCACATATAGCGCGTCTCTTAATAGACATCGCTTTGTTACGTGATAGCAGTGAGCCGTCTAAACGGTCGGCTTCCTTATTGCGCTAGTAATACGAAGTAGACACATTCGGCAATTATGTCGAGAACGGTCCGCTTTTATTGCTCGCTCGTGAGTGCTCCTTAGAAATGGGGATATCAGAAATAGCCCCCGCACGTGCTCGTTTCCGTGCCCGGAAGGACGTAAGATCATCCCATGGAGCTATATTATCTATTATTTATTATTTATTTATTTATATAAAGACCTAGTTGCTAACTTACACGAAAGATACGCGTTACAGAGCAAAAGCCGGTTCTAGTTTTTTTTTCCTTTAACTTCTGTTTGTGTCCTTGAACGCAACCAGACGGGAAGCGCTCGCTGTTCCTAAATGTGCGTATTAGAGGTTGAAGCAATATTTGTCCTAATTAGGCACATATCTATAAAAGTCACGCATATAATAGAAATAATCAAGGAAGGAACATTGCCTCTGAGTTATCAATCAATTCACTTTCACAAATGACGATGATGACGATGAAAAAAAATATTTTTTTCTTCAGTAGAAATATCCTCCTCTCCCTTTCAGAGGAGAAGGGGGTATATTTAACCTAGACGACGGTCACAGAACTATCTATTCTTTTTTTAAACATGAAAGTGTTTTATGCCGGGGTCCACCACGGCTTTGACTGTAGTACTTCTGTCACATATGTGACGTTGTAAAATGTATAGTAACGTACTGAAAAAAAAACTATTTTTAGATATTGTGACGTCCAACAAGCAAGCTCTCGTTATTTAGCGCGTGACGCTGACCACAACGCCACTGAGTGCAGGTCATTCAGCTTGTTAACGGCGATTGGGCGCACGTAAAGAACCCCAGGTGGTCAAAATTTTTGGAGCCCTCGCTTATGACATCTCTCATAATCATATGGTGGTTTTGGGAAGTTGAACCCCACATATACGTCAATCAGTTAACGGCGAGCCATTTATATAAACCATGCACCGTCACCGGTCCTCAGAGCTCAGCAACTTCAACGCATTTTCGTCATCAGTGGCGAGATGGCGCGAGGTGCGCGCACTCTCTAAAGGTCGTCACACCGCGCCAGCCCACGCGTTACGATGCGCGCGTGCGTACAGATCCGGACTTGGGTTTCAAAATGAAAGTTCCTTCTCTCTCGCTCCACATGGAGTGGTAAAGTCACTTACTCGCGCGCGCGCTTATCTCGCCATTCAGGCGCTTGGTCCCCTTGTGCTCCCGCCGCAAGTTTGCTTTGAAGTTACAGTAGTGAGACGGAACACGAAGGTCACTTCGCTCGCTGGTGCCGCCGCGTTTACGACAGGAGCGCGCTGCTCGCACACGACTTCTGACAGTTGTTCGATAGATTGATTGATTTGTGGGGTTTAACGTCTCAAAACCACCATATGATTATGAGAGACGCCGCAGTGGAGGGCTGCAGAAATTTCGATCAACTGTGGTTCTTTAACGTGCACCTAAATCGGAGTACACGGGCTCACAACATTTCCGCTTCCATCGGAAATGCAGCCGCCACAGCCGGGATTTGATCCCGCGACCTGCGGGTCGGCAGCCGAATACCTTAGCCACTTGGCCACCGTGGCGGGGCTTCTGACAGGTGTTCAAGCTCGTCCTGTGTATACTTGTGCGTGCGTTTCGCGCGTCTTTCTTTCTGTTTGAGTTGCGCGCTTTAAGTGTCGAGCTGGGACAATTGTTTGTACGCGCTCATCTTGGGTGATGCTAATTTCGTGCGTGTTTTCTGCTTGAGGTGCGCGCGGCAAGTTTCAAACTGCTTGCCGTTCTTCGCGTGACATTGTTGTCGTACTATTCAGCGATTCGCCCATGTGGCAAAACAATAAATACTAAACGCTGAGTTACCTGGAAGAAGATACATATCCTTCGTGTTATACCGATTCCCAAACAGAGGAAATCAGCCACGTTTTTTGTTCACTTTCCCCGCCTTTTAACATGGATGAAGCAGTTCAGTTTTCTCTGACTATTGACCTTTTCATAAACGCCTCCCTGGGCGCCGCCATAGCCCTCCTTGGGCTGTGCAAATTGGCGCGTGCCTTCGAAAATGCACTGACAGCGCTGCGCCCTTAGCCTTTGTACTCCCGTGCACAGCCCATCATGGCGGTGCTTTTTTCCTTCCTGTGAAAAGGTGTATACGCTCTTGGATCGGCTTGTGATTGCATAACTTTTTAAAGTATTCTTTACTTCTCACAAGCTCGTGTAGTAGCAGTTCGAACATTTCGCGGCATAGCGCAGTAGTTCAGCCGATAAGGTGTCGCGCCGGTACGCTGCAGCACGTGGGCTCAATTCCCGGCTGCGGTGTTCCCAATTCGATCGCATCAAAATCTAAGCACGCCAGCCAGTGTGCTTCGCGGAACCCCATGTGATTGACATTAATCTTGAGTCTTTCACTACGGCGTGCACCATATGCAAATCGAGGTCATGGCAGGTAAAATCCCAGCAATTATTTATAAAGCTTGCGTCTATCACTTTCTTCAATTAGCTACATGGCTTGTCACACGTGAGCGGCGACGTGCAGTTATCTGCTACGCCACGCTGTCATCGCACTACCTCTCGTTACATTTTTGCTGACATATCACTCTTTGTATCAATGTTCATGCTTGAATCGTGATGTGAGTCTATATCACGCGCCTTAATTAACTCGCTCAGATAACACAATTTCTTTTTTTTTTTAGATGGCCATGCTTTGATCTAGCTCCGAGGAACAGTCCAATTAGATTTTGTTTTCATCTTCGCATTATATATAACACAATCCGTGTGGAACGAGCAAAAAATAACGCCCTCGCAACCATATAATAATAAATGAAGTGTTTTGAAACGTGTCCTGGGAAAGCCACGCCTTTGTGACGGCACTTCCCTTCCTTCTCTAAAGCGATGTGCGGAAACGGGTCTTTCAATATTAATGACAATCGATAGGTGTCATAATTTTGCTGTTTTCTTGATTGCTTGTGTTTCCTTTTCTTTTTTTTTTTTGAACGTGAACACTTTTCTATAGCCAGGAGGTGCAACATCAGATCCGTGCCCTCCTCATCCCCAAATCACGGGAGTGCACCCTCCCCCCTTCCCCGAGAGAAGTACAGCCACTATGATTGCATTTTGGACGTGTACTTTCGGAGCAGGCTGTGGCAGTGAGTGAGTGAGTGAGTGAGTGAGTGATTATTTTTGAGAATCAATCGACTACAGGCAGTCTATGGCAATAATATCACCTATACACCGAGATGTTTTTTGCTGAGTGAGAGTTGAGTGATCCTTCAGCAGCTACGTGTGTCGACATGTGGGCCCACGTAATGCGTACTTCATTGCTTGTGCGGGCGAACTTTCCAGGCATTACGTGACTTGCTTGGCAACACATGCCAAGTCACAACTCACAAGACTAAGCTCTACCGATTTCGTAATACTCAAATGAAGTGTCGCAAAAGCGCATGTCCATAAAAGACCGACACAAGATAATGCACTTTATATTTCCGCCTTCCATGAACATTTGGCTTCTGTATTATAATCCAGTGAGAGAAAAAAAGAAATGCGTACTTGTATCTATGTACATGAACGCGCGTGTGTGTGAGCCTCATCTCTGTACTCCCACTCACACTATGCGCACGTTCTCGTGACGCACAAAGCGTGCGCGTGCACATGCAAATCGCCTGTTACACATACACGTTCGGTTGGCGCATCCGCCCGAGTCACCCTGACGCCTGTACGCATGCGTGCAATCTATGCACATAATTTCGTACGCTTGGCTCGAGCGCGAGTCCCACTAAATACGCAAAAAATAGTTGAGTGCTTGGCTGCAGCGACCTTGACGTATATTTACCACGTGTAGCCAGTCACGACACTTCAGACCGCCTGGGAAAAAAAAAAGAGCACACTAACATACAAGAAACGCCGAGAAATTTATTTGGTAGAAAGTGGGTCGCTGTGAAAACATAGTGCGCTTTTAATTCCCGTCGTCGTTGCCAAGCCGTTCTCAAGGATGCGAGCAATAAACAACCTCATGTCCAAGCATACAAGCTGCAGAAATGGGCTCGCTGGTGTTGTGAATAATGGCTGCTTTTTGGCAGTCAAGCAGCGCAAGCTTCGCAACACCAATGTGCAATGTTCAAAGCGGGGTATCACAGTGACGACGAGTTCTTTAGATACACAGGAGAGTGCACGCAGGCGTATACACGTATCGGCATGATTATGTACATTTGAAACACGCCTCCCTGGTTAATAGAACTTACTAGTATTACTTTATCTTTTGTTTTTTTACACTTAACTAGTACAGTCAATTTATAAGCTAAGTCCGAGGCTCTGTATTTTTTAGCTTCCCCTGTGTAGATCTGCATGCATTTAAATTGAACTGCACTCCGCCGTATATTAAGAATGGTGTCAGCGATTTGAGGAACTCGGCCCTCGTGACACGTAAGGTAAACGTAAAAAAAAAAGAAAAAAAGATTGGCTTCGAACGGGTGACCTCGTGTTCCGCACCTTATACAATGATAAATCTGCCACATAATGGAAGTACTTAATGGAAAAGGAACCGAGACCCCGCATAGAAATATATATATATATATATATATATATATATATATATATATATATATATATATATATATATATATATATATATATATATATATATATATATATATATTGCCTCCTATACTAACCTAGAGGGTCCGTCCACAAGCGTAGCGAATAGTGGAAGAAAGAGAAATACATAGTGAAGAGTCAGGGAACTTGACCATGCAGAGTCCGGTCGGCTAACATGTGTCGAGGGAGGGCGAAATATTTCTGCAAGACGAGGAAGTGGGAACAAACGCCGGGCTTGCCGGGCAACAGTTTCGAACTGCGTGCGGCCGCGATTATGACATGCCTACCGGAACTTCCTTTAAGCTTACCCATTAATATCGCTCACAAACACGCACATGAACATTACGTAGAGTTTTTTTTTTTTTTTTTTTGCGAGCGCCTTCATTAGACTTGCTTGGCACGGAGTCGAGCGATCGGGAAATGGCGCGTCACCAGCTGGGTCGCGGTGCTACCGCGTTGCGCACCCGCGATGACAACGCTCGCCTCGTTGCGATGACGGCCTTGAGTGCACGCGCCCTTGGATTCTGCGCGCCTCCCGTGGCACGCAGCATCGTCCCTTGAACTACGACGAAGCGTGTGCGGCAACGCCGTCGTCTTCGTCGCCTAGCGGTCACGCCCGCACGGTTTCCCGCAGCGCCCAGGAAGTGGCCCATCACTTGCGCACTATACCACCTCGCCACTAACGCCCCCCCCCCCCCCCCCCCCCCGCGTAGTGTACACAAAGCGCTCGCTGGCACGAGTGCTTTTCTTTCTACGCAGCGCGTACACAGTAAGTAGGCTCGTAGAGTGATGCGGCGATTAGGAGAGAATTACGACGGCCGTTCTAAAGCGTGAAGCGGCGGTCGTACTATATTCCCCGCTAGCCAAGTAACGAAGCTGTGTAACGAACGAGTCTTTCGTTTTAGGGGCGAAGCTTCTTATGGCTTGGCTTGTGCGTCCCTAGTAGTACGTAACCACCAGTGGCACATACCCGAAATAGCGGTCCTGCTATTGTCTGCTGGATGGGAGCACTTGTATATGATGAATACATGATGAAAAGATGTGAGATGGCTGTGCTTGGAGTTTTCTCTAGACATATGGACGGATGAACGGTCTGACACACGCAACGGACGGACAGACAGAGGGGCGCACGGACGGATGGACAGACAGAGGGATGGCCGCAAAAAGAAATGGACGGACAGACAGACGAATAAACAAACGGACGGATGCACCAAGGATCACTCAGGTAGGCGGACGCAAGAACGAATGGACAGACAGACTGACGAACGCTGCGCCCCACCAATCATCATTCACTCCGTGGATATGCTGTGATTTATTTAAAACAGAGATCAGATATGTAAAAAAAATCCTACTATATTGGCGAGATTTTGTACGGGGCAAGTAGCTAGCAACGAGGCCTTAGACGTTGAAAACGAAACCAGCGTGTTTCTTATTTGCTTTTGTCATCTAATTACAGCGGCTACTGCTTCTTCACGCGAGCCCGAGAAAGGCTTTTAAACGAGACTTCACGATTTCTTGAGCTAGTGCGTTTGAAATTAAAAAAAAAAAGTTGCATGCTTCCGCTGCTTGCTCGTGCCAACATAAGTTCTTGTTCATATTCGCATTTAACGACCTCGTCCTGCCCTTGCTATCCACTTTGACACTGCTTCAGCTTGGTTGCGTATGCATAGTTATAGTTTTGTGCCCACGAGGTCAAAGTTCCTTTATCTGTCGAGCATAGCACCGTTTTCAAACACTTAAAATGATTTATTTTTTAGCTTCAGAAGTGCGACTTTGTTAGCGACGATAGAGAGCGTCACTCTGAACTTTTGGTTAAACCAAAATAAATAAATAAATTAATTAAATAATTAATAATATGCATGATATAACTGAGGCCCAGTACAGAACTTTCCTCAAAGTCTGTCTGAGTCCAGCTGCGCGAAAAAAACGCAAGCCTAGACCGTCCTCAACGCACAACGTGTTGAACGTGTTGGAAACGACAAAACGCGCGTCTATGGCAGCATTCCTCGCGACTTTGCCCACACTATAGCAACGTTACTAGATACTTTTTTGTTGCACTATAGCACCACTCTCAAGATACGATCGCTGCACAGACGTCCACTTACATCTGCACCCGCGTACCTTATCTTGTTCACGCAGAACCGGGCTCTTCAGGAACACTATACTCAGAACTGTCTCAGACCAAATCTGGCCGCCGGTGAAATAACGCGGAGGTGACATCCTCTGGCTGTGGCTAATGTGGCATCTTTGGGCATCTTCGCAAAATATTAAGAGCCGCGGAAGGAAGCGAGGCCCCGAAGTGTTGCCTGACTTCGAAGCCTGCGCAAATGGCACCGAGCGTAGGCGTTATCTCGAGAGAGTTGTTTTGTCCCGTCCTCTGACGCTGCCTTGTGGCTGATGCTTGTTTACAGCCGCCCACTAGGCTCTGCTCGTTCGAAGACCGCAGCAGCCGAGCGTGCCACACTGACCTCGTTTCAGCCACAAAAAAATAAACAAATAAATAATAATAATAATAAACAGAGGAGGAACGTGAGAAATAAAAACGCGTCAGAACATTGCGGCTCACTCATGCTTGCCCCTTAAACGCTTGACAAAGCACGCGCGCCTAAAAAAACGAAGTTGAGTTTCGTGCCACTCGGCTCAGAATAATATTTGTTTGTCCGGGGCACCACGGCTGAAAGCCTCGGGCGCCGGACTTTAAATTGCTGCCACGCCGTAAGCATCAAGCATTCCGTTCGCTCGAAGACGTTGCGCACAAGTACGTGGCGCATTTTTACAAGCAGCGTCGCGAGTGCAGAGGCGATTCGCGCCGTCGGGCGAAAGAAGGAGGAGCCGTGGTTATGCCGGAAACAAAGGAGGCGTCCTGCGAACATTTTCTGAAACCGCGTCGCCGTGCACGCAAAATGCTGCCTGTTCGCGGAGGTCATCGCGTTGACGTTTTGAAAGAAAGGCGCTTCGCCAGTTGTTGAATGAACGTGCGTAACCTACACGTTTCACTAATTGCAGCTCTGAGAGTACCCGCGACAAGTCAGGCCGGGCGACATTTCGCAGCCTTAGCGTTTGCCACGCGTTGTAACCGGCCTCTTTCTCATGACGGCTTTACGTGCTCTGTCTGGTGGCTGCGTTTTCTGTAACCCGGAGATTCGAAACCTTGCGCTGCGACTGGGTGGGAGTGCGTGTTATAACAGCGGTCAGTTAGTAAGTGCAGGGGGACCAGAAGGCTATCATAATCACGAACTGCGTCACGCCCTCTCTTCATCTTATTCCTCTTCGGCTCTCTTCTCGATGTGCTGCTTTGCCTTCGGAGCACGTGAGACGATTTGTCCAGTGCCGAATGCGATAACTCTGATGGACGAAAGAATGATATATAGAAGATAGAGAAAGGAGGGAAGTAGAGTGGAAGACAGAGAAATAAACAGATGGTGAAGATACATGAACAGACAAAAAACAGATATAGAAAATATAGAGTGCGAGAAAGAAAGATAAAGAAAGAGAGGAAATGAGAGAATCAAAGAAAGTGAGCGAAAACGAGAAAGAGATAGAGAAATAAGCGAAGAAAGAGAGAGAGAGAGAAATCTACCGAAATAGAAAGAAATTGAGATAAAAAGAGATAGAAAGTACAAGGAAAAAGAACAATGAAGAGACACAAAGAAAGACGCCGAGCTCCGTGCTTACTTCAAGCTCTCCGAAGCTGCTTTTTCTTTTTTTTTCGAGTCAGCTCCCAGCAAGATAGTGAACAGACAAAATTATAGCTATTGAAAAGAGAGAACGAGCGAAAAAATAAAAATAACATGGAGACAGTGATGCATAACAAACAGACAAGATGACACCTTGACTCACCTGCTTGGTTGTTGCTGGTCATC
The DNA here is from genome assembly GCF_043290135.1 of Rhipicephalus microplus. Lineage (NCBI taxonomy): Eukaryota > Metazoa > Arthropoda > Arachnida > Ixodida > Ixodidae > Rhipicephalus > Rhipicephalus microplus. The sequence goes on from NC_134700.1 coordinate 271,766,917, forward strand.
GTTTTCATTCTGCTGGTTTTCTCTTTCGAATAGCCCCAACTATCTCGCCCACTACAAGTAAAGTACCTTCATCCATCTCGCCCAGCAGGCTGCGATAATGAAAATGATACCACTCCACTTGAGCCGCTTTGAATGAATAAATGGTTTCTCAGTGAAGAGTCGTGAACAAATATGAAGGAAGATTAACCGGAAGAATGCTTTACCGAACACGATAATATAGGTGTACAAATCATGTACAGACAGCCACGACAAGTAATTCCTTTACTTTAATCCCATAAAACGCGTAAGCTCAAGCATGGAAACGGGAACAAGGTATCCTTTTTTACCTGTTCGTAACGCGAAACTACAAAGGAAAGACTCACAGGTTTCGCGGAAAGGTACGCTGGTCAAAAAGCAATTCGGCCAGGTCCGATACTGAGGCCTTTCAGGGATGGCCGCTCCGTTCATTTGAGTGAAACCACGAAGCTGGCGGATGACAGCGCGATGACCACCAGGAAACATATATATTTATATTTGCACATCTCCATTTTTACCAGTGGTTACAGGATTGTGTGTGTGTGGTGTGATGTCTGCTTGCTTGTGGCAAGAAGCTCTGAACCGAGCACTGTCGTTACCAAACATGACTTCGGCTTTATTGCCGCCATTGTTGTTCTCGTGGAGAAAGAGAGAAATGAAAATAAGGTGTCAATCATAGAAACATAAACAAACATATAAAAATATCATGCCGTCGTCCGCTCGGGGCCATGTCTTTCGACAATAGGAAACTTGAGCGAGACACAAATGTATTATACCGTTTTCCGGGAAGTGAGGCAAGGAACGGCCGATCTACAAGACTCTTTAAATTACAATCATAAGCAAACTAATAATAAAAAAATATGAGACAGTGGAGCAAAGAAGCAGCAGCGCTCGGTATCCATATATATGGATACCGAGCACTCGGTATCCATATATATGGAAGAGCGTTCGGAAAGCGGCGCGGTTAAAGAAGCGGGTATAGGTACGGCGCGGCAAAACTTTTTTTTCTCGAAAGCACGTAAATTTTCACGTTGTAACCCGGCCGTTCCCAGTTCTCGCGCAGCCATGGCGCTCGCTCGTCAATCTCTTCGCTCCTATTTCTGGCGCGCGGTCCCCTTGTATAGGCTGGCCTGGATATAGCGACAGCCGAGCAGGGTTCCACATCCGCGCATCGTTGCAACTGAAGTAAACATCGCCTCCTTCGAATCCGCACTCCGAGCTGGCGTCGTACAAGTTGCCGTCGAATGGCTGCCTCTCGTTCAACTACGAACTCTTTCTCACAATCAGCCTCTGCGTGCCTTCACTTTTCGTGGCCTTCGAAGCGAGTTTGCTCGTTTCGGAGTTACGTGATGAGTCTCCAAGCCGGCGGGTGTCAGGGTGCTGCGTATAAGGTGTTCGTGAAAATTAAACGTATACATGGCGCGTGTTGTGCGTGCATTTGCTTATGTGGCGCTTAATTCTTTCTCTATCTTTACTGTCCCCTCTACCGATCCTCCAGTGTAGGGTAGCAAACAAGGCGATTTGCCAGTTAGCTTCGCCTTTATTTCTGTTCTGTTCCAACAGCTTTGCTGTGGAGAGGTCGAGGTTTATACCGACTCGGCAACTCCATTTCTGTAAGCTCTGCAAGCGTGACGCTCATTACCATGTTAGATATATGGGTGAACGTTTGCCGATGACGCAAACAAACAAACGAACAAACAAACAAACAAACAAACAAACAGACAGACAGACGGACGGACGGACGGACGGACGGATGGACAGACAGACAGACAGACAGACAGACAGACAGACAGACAGACAGACAGACAGACAGACAGACAGACAGACAGACAGACAGACAGACTATATGTATGTGCTCCTGCATGAAAACAAGAAACTTATTTTCTTGTCAATAGCGCACGTAAAAAGACGCGGCCTATGAATGATCGAATGCACGACAGAATGCAGGAACAGCGCAACCTAGAAGTAGTTACTTCATAACTATATACGGAAGCGAAAAAACAAGGCCAGAAAAGAGCGCTCTTTTCTGTCCTTGTTTTTTCGCTTCCGTAGTTACGAAGTAACTACTTCTAGGTTGCGCTGTTCCAGCATTCAGCTATCTCCTACCAACTTGCCCAAGCTTCCACGCTTCATAATTATGAACGATCACCTGCTTTTGTTTCCACTTTCCATTATTGTTTATAATTTAGCAGAATGTAATGTAGTTTTCGTGAGAATGTTCAGCAAGTGCATTGAACTGGCAAACTTTCTTCGTGTTTCCAGAGAAGGAATGTTACGCTGTTGCATCAGTAATCTATACGGGAGAATCTTGTTTCTTGCGCTCCTCTCTCTCTGTCTCTCTCATCTCTCTACTCTACTTTCCCTTTGCCCCCAGTGTAGGGCAGCCAACAAAACTTGTCTGGTTAATTTCCCTGCTTTCTCCTTTTCGTATCGTCATTCCTGTTTTGCTTTCAATACTTGTTCCATATTAGCCAAATAGGTCTTCATTGTGCCCACTCTGGATGCATATATTTTTTTTTGTCGTCAAACGTTGCGACACTCCAATCGCAGAAATGGACAGAGTCGCTAGCATGCTTGCACGATTGCGAAATTATACGAGCTCACTTTGCCAGGAACAGCTTTCCACTAACGTGCTCGATTATCGTCCACGCATGTCACAGCAGAGTCACTTGTCTGGTGCACAGAACGGAATGCTATATATTTATAGAAGGAGTGGAGATTGGGGCATTAGGCGCGTAGGCAACGATACTCTTGATTGCGTAAAAAAACTGAAATGAAATGTTTTTATGTATCTGTACGCGCGGCAGAGGGTATACCCTGAATGCGAACGGCGCAAGCGTGCGCCGAGCTACGCGATTTGCACAGGAATCATTTGGCGTGTAATGGGCAAAAAATACGTGCCAGCGTATCTACCTGAAAACACGAACAGCAGGAAGAGTAGTTGTTTTTCTACTGCTTCTTTATAGGTAGTAGATTAAGGTACGCAAAAAAGAAACAAAAAAGCCCACGATCTTCATTTCACCCCTGAACGCAGTCTGTTATTCTTAATGACAAAAAAGCCGTTTCGTTCTACCGTATGCCCAAAACTTAAGTGAGGGAAAGCACAATGAAAGAGCATCGTCATTACTTCGTGTTTTCTGCTGTAAACTTGGAGGATTATGCTGATCAAAGCCGCTTAACAGCATCAACTTGTCAGAAGTGACGTTGATGTATAAAACAAAGTATTGAGTGGGTAGGCGTGAACTCTCATTGTAACTGCGCAGTTAGAGGTGAGGTAGAACTCTCGTTCTTACTGTCGCGTTTGCTCTGACATGCGAGTTGATTGCTTGTGAGTATAGAAGAACTCCTGCTCCGTGTTTTCAACTTCCGGAACAAATTATATCGCAGGAGACGCACACTTTTTTTTCTGTTACTTGTTAATATGCTCAGAATAAGTAAACAGGTAAGTATTAACCGTGGGAAACTTGATTATGAGATAGTTAATGATAACTTCTTTACAAACAAACATGTACAAACAGAAATTACATCATACAACAAACAGCCGTCCACGAAAGCTTGTGTACGATGATCTTGAATCCCCTCAGTCTGTATGGAATAAATAAATAGGATTTATAATATATATAAGCATAGCATGTATAACATATATAAACAACAAAACATTCCATAAGTCACTCCATTATCACGCTGTGTTCTTTTCCATGCATCGCATGTATCACTGAATTAAACTATGATTGCGTCCTGATTTAAAATGCTTTACATCTTTTCACTAAACCGCCAGATATATTTTTGAGGGTAGCTTGGCTTCTGAAGCTTCAATTGCCACGATGCAGAATATATAATCTAGACATTAGTTCATTTCTTCTGGTGTCTAGTTTCATCGGCGTTTCCTCTATGACCACTATCACTCGACTCCCACTATGACCACCAAGGCCACAAACACCTAGTCGCAACTGTTCAGTTCGCTTGGACACTGTCCTCCCTCACACGCTCATTGTCAGTTTTCTTATCTTTAAGTGAGAGAAGATAAAAAAAAAAGACGAGGCTTGCCCTAAGCCACACAAGGTTCGAAACGACGAAACTGAACGATTCAGTTGACTGACACACTTGCTTTTACGTTGCTTGTGGACCTTAGCTAACTTCCTCTATCGCGTTTTACTATTCTTACTATTTAATGCACTTAAATCACACTCTTTCAATTCACATCGCCGTACTAAAATATAGTTCGTATTGGCAGTGGCCGACTGCCTGGTCTCTCTGGCGTGCTACAAGGAAGCCACAACTCCGCGTTCTAACGTATCAGTAAACGTGTAAGTGATGTGTGTCGCAAATGTCACCGATGAAGAAAGTGCTGTCGGTCCGTGCAACGAAAAAGAAGCGAAGGTGACAGGGTGAAGTGTGCGCTATATGAGAGGGTATCTTCAACCCATCTTCACCTTGAGAATATCTGAAATTAGTAGCAGTATATCGCAGTAGCACAAAATATCGCTCAGTGGACATGTCTGCTTCTTTTTGCGACGTACTCGGCTAATGCGATATCGGTTGAGAAACCTGAGCGACGGGGGCGGTATGTCAACATTCACTTGGTTTTCTTGAAAGGAATGCGTGTTCCCCCCCCCCCCCCCCCCCAGTTGTTGTCGATATACGAGAAAAAACAAGCACGGGCAAGTCAAAGAAAACGTTAAATTGCGAATATTAACGGAGGAAAGTTATAGATAGATAAACAACATTCGTAGTAGCGAGACAAGCACACAAAAAGAAATTCTCCCCAAGATGGTTTTTTAAGAGGACAAATCGCACACCCGACGCCGCTTTTAATGGAACTGCCGCAGCGATCTATTTCGACGAGCGAGAAAATGGCCATTGTCGGCCGCGTGTCACCGTTCTATAGCGCGACCTCCGAAAAAAAGAAATCAATATTCGGCGAAAAGTAAACAACTTCACGTTGTACTATATCATTTTCGCTACAAGTGATTGTTCGAGCAGTTTATAAAAAAAAACGTTTCAGGAACGTTAAAAAAATTAATGTTGATCGAAGTTTTATTTGCGGAGAGGACGGGAATCGATGATTGTTCGGACACTAAAGGAAAAGGGGGAGCAAAAAAAAAAATCTTCGCACAATGTCTAAAAGAATAGCTCGAAAAAGTAAGAGAAGTAGGGCAATTTCTACGGTTCGGCGGCGATTAAATATTTGTTCCTCAACTTGATTTACCGTTTCTCGGTGTTCTTCTCAGTTCTGCTCTTAACAGCTGGCGCCAGTCATGAAAAGGTGGTCGACCGAGTTACGTTCCCGACTCAGTGGGGGACACGTTCGCCCATCCATGCAGCGTCCTCGGCCACTGACCCCTTGCTTCCCCACAAAACTTCCCCGGGCACGTCTCGGCATATGGAGCTGATCGAACGACGTCAGTCTTTCTGCCGAGGTCATAAATTCCCTTACATTTTGCACTTAACCAGAACGCCGGCCTTCGCCTCTTCGTTCTTTATTTATTAACGCATATATTTATCTTTCCTTCCGCTAACCATATCGCACCGTGGCCGCCCCCGTCTATACATTCTGTCTTCAGGCAACAGTCGCTGTTCCTTCCTCTACGCCGGTCCACGTTTCTGTTGCTTTCCTGTCTTTCAAGCCTGTCAGCTTTTACAACGCTCACCAATGTCTTCTACATGCTTCTCGCTTACTGTCCCCGTGTCGCCCGCAGATAGCATTCAGTTCAGCCCGTTACCGCTCGTTTATCCGGCCAAGCTGCTTGCCACTTATTTGCCAGTTTTACGCTCCCGTGCTACCGCCCCTTCTCTAACACATGCGCGGATGTTTGCTTTCGTTGCCAACTTTTGTTTTCTAGTGGAGAATGTGCTAACGCGTCGCTCTTGGCTTCTGCGAGGCTCGCACATGTGAGCAAGAATTTCTTTCTTTCCTCTTTCTTTCTTTTTTTTTTCACTCTGGCGGATAACCCTCCATGTGGTGTTCTCGTCCGCTACAGTGGACGATAATTTTCTTTCGCCTTCCCGGCGGGCTCCGTCGTTCGTACCAATGCTCCAACCTCTCCATCCTCCTGCCTCTTTTCCGAAGGAGCACTTCGGCCGGCGTGGCTTCTCCGTGTCACGCGGGAGATGGACGGCTTTCATTAGGGCTCGGCGAGCATCAGCCTTTCGCAAACGGCGCCCTGTTGCTCTTCGCAAGCCGGGCATGTGCCGCCCTTGAGCGAAGCGCGTCGCGTCTCTCAAACTATGCGCCCGCCCTCTCCCGAGCCAACGGACGACGACGGCCGGCCAACCGAGGACTGTGTGATCTATCTTTTCGCATGCCAAAGAAGCAGCGACTGCAGCGGTTGCTGGCCGCAGAGAATCCTCTTCCAACAACGAAGAAGAGCAAGCACGCGGGGGGGTCGCTTAACACACACGCAGAAGCTGGCTTGACGTACGGCAGTCTCCCAACGCCGCTTTCGCTGGACGCGCGAGTGATTTAATGGCCAGGAAGCGGGCACGCTTCCCAAACCGACTCGTGGTAAATTATGCTCGACGACGATTTTGAGGCGAGGGGGTTTTCGAGGCGGAGGAAGATGATGAGCGAACGGCGACCGACTCGGCGTGGTTTTGCGACGACTAGCGCCGATAAGACCCGCACGCTTTGTAACGGCGGCTGCGGGGGGGGGGGGGGGGGGGGGGGGGCGTCCGAAAATGCGAAGAGCATCGTTGTTGCGCGCCCGTAATCTTTGAGCTGGAGTGTCATTTCTTATATATAGTGTAAACAATGAGAAATGCGCTAAAGAAAAATGACTGGAGACGACGAACCGCTTTTGCCGATTGCACCGCTTCGTGCATTGAGTCCGGTTTCCTCTTTATATCCCCGTGATTTCCTGTTTATATCCTCTCGATTTCCTGTTTATGTTCATGAGAGGGAGAGATAAGAAAGCCTGTGTTTTGTACCACCTCGTATAGAATTCCCTGGAGTAACTGTGTGCCAAAGTTTACGTGTAATCATCATCATAATCATCATCACCATCATCATCATCATCATCATGACCCTTGACTTAAGATTGTTCAGTACTCTAAAAATGAACTGTTTTCTTACGACGCAAGACCTTAAAAAAAGAAAGTCCGAAAGTTTACTGATGGTGCTTGCGTCTTAATATATGGCTGGATCGAATCCGCTTTAC